>NW_016816823.1:12127-30697 GCF_001698545.2 Rhinopithecus bieti
AAAAAAAAAAAAAAAAAAACTCAATCACCATCTTCCCCAATAAATACTAAAACCACTCACCAGGCTTCTTAGCCAGAAGCCTAGGAGCCACTTTCAATTGACATCATTCTTTCCACTAACAATGTTTCTACCAATAACATTGGTAGGAATGTTATTAAAGAAATCAATACTATTGGTAGAGAAGATGCATGCATATATTGGCCATCTACTAAAGTTTGTATAGTATAGACTAGCTTCCTGAGGAAACTCTACAAAGGTAAAACAAAAAGCAAGTGAAATTGCAAACTCCCACTGGAGCCAACTAGGAGGAAAAAAGTAAACTGGATTCAGATTGGAGACATTTCAGACGCTAGTTGACTGGGCACAAAAGTGGCCTGTATGCCGCAGGATTAATGATGTATCTACATTAAGAGAGAAAAGGCATTTTGACTTTTGTTTTCAGGAGAAAACTCACTGCCCTTTGTAAGAGCTTCCCTAGGTAGAGGATGATGAACCCCTGCTGGATATGTTGCTTTTGCAATACTGGACAGACCCTGGGCACTGAATATAGACTAAAGTCTACAATGTGACCAACACAGATTCCTGGTAAAGGGGATGTTGTGGAAAAGCAGGCTCTATAAAATTATATATTAAGAAAAATGCAATGAATCAAAATTATGTTAGTAACTTTCACTAAAATATTGCATACTGATATTATATCTCTTGAAGTGATATTTCTCTGTCAATTTTTATATTCTATATAATCTATGGCCAAATTGTACCATCTAAAAGGAAAAAAAAATACATGTTCTGCCTTGTTAACTGCCAGCTTGTTATACAAGACATCGATTTTTTTGGGAAAAAAAATCTCTGTATTGTTTAAAATGGAAAAAAAAAAAACATATATGTTCTGTCTTCTTAACTGCCAGCTTGTTATGTAAGACGTTGATTTTTCAGGAAAAAAAAATCTCAAATGTGCTCTAGTAGTTACCTAGGAGACAAGAAAGGACAGGACATGATTTGGACATATCTGCGAATCTAACATCCAAAATTCTAACATTTAATACCCAAATAATTAGATGATGTATGCTACTATCCTTTCTCTAAGTTCATTTCACATTTAAAATCAAGTTTTATTAAGATTTTAGAAGCTTCTGATCACCTTGTTTGGGTAGATTTTAAAAAATAAAATGAAAAATGTATCAGTGGCCTCTTAATAAATTAACCGACAAAAAATAAAGCAGGAAAATACTACACAAAACAAAATGTTAATATCTTCGCCGGGATTGAATAAGATTTCATTAGAAATCCACTTTACACATTCTTTACCTTCAAAGGTCATCCTATTTAATTCAAAAAGTTCTCTTAAAGTATCTTTTCCAGTCCTAACTCTATAGAGAAAGAAATGCAATCCCTGTGTAATGACAGAACATAAACTTCAAACACTTCTTTCCCTTTTGTCTAAGTAACATGGACTGGCAAATACGAGAATGGACTAAGAACGACAGGAGTTGAAGTGTCCTAATTATCTGGGGGGTGTAGGTCTACCTAAACATGCCTGTGCTCTTCCTCTCATCTAACCTTACCTAAGTCACTTACATGAGGACAGAAAATGAAGCCAAGTCATCGCACTTCTAGAAGAATCCTAGAAGAATTATTGGAAAGGAACTCCAACAGACCACCAAATCTAATTTCTACTATCCAGCCACTACAGGACATGACCAGGGAGTCTCTCTCTTTAAAATTCTCCAGAGAGAAATATCCATCAATTTCCCTCGGAAACCATCAGTTTCCTGAGTCACCTGTAACAAATCATGACACAGGTAGGAGCTTAAAACAACAGAGATTTATTCTCATAGTTCTGAGGCCAGAAACCCAAAACCTAGGTGTCACCAGGACCATGCTCCCTCTGGAGGCTCTGCAGAAAAATTCCTTGTCCAGCTTCCATAGTGGTGGACACAACACTTCAAGCTCTGGCTCCTGCTCATGCTGCCTCCTCTGCCTCTGTGCATGTCATCTCCCTCTGCATCTCTCACAGATGCTTGTGATTGGATTTAGGGTCCCTCAAATAATCTAGGATAATCTCCCCATCTCAAGATTCTTAACCACATCTGCAAAGACCCTTTCTGCCATATAAGGTAATATGCACAGGTTCCAGGAATTCGAATGTGGATATCTTTCAGGAGGAATGATTATTCAGCCTACCAAAGAAACCCATGAAGTTTGTTACACTCAACCCATGCAAACTTTTGGATAACTTTGAGACAACCTGATTTAGTAGTTGGGTCGTTTATTTATTCATTCATTCAGCTAACCGATATCTAGCCTGCACTAACTGTGTCAGATGTGCTAAGCCTGGGAATACAGCTGTGAAACAAACATGGTCATGGTTTGCAGAAAGTGAATTTGAACTCAAACACTTGCAATGTCATGGAAGTCACAAATGGCAGATCCATGGTGAAGGGTCTATTTATAATTGGAAGATAAAGTAATATGGCTTTTTTAAAAAATAATACATCATATTACTTCATTTCCCACTGAAGTAATCCCCATTTTCCCCATTAAAAATTCCACTGCTATTGAGGATGCCCAGAAGAAGGACTGGAAATGCCCAAGCAAAACAGGTAGGCAAAGAGCTCCCATGCAATGTCAAAGGTACATCCATACACCCCCAGGTGGATTTCTTTCTGTCGTTCCACACCATGTCTCACTAGAATATCATGCAGGGGAGAAGCTTAGGGCTAGGAGCTAGAAAAAACTGTCAGGGTCTCTCATCTTGCAGGCATCAGATCCTCTGCCTTGTAGCCTGTATGTTGATAAATTTCATTATTTTTTCAGGTATAGTGAAGCCAACAGATCAGGGGACAACTACCTTTGAAAAGACTGTGCATTAAACTCACAGATCCCAAGAGAGGGAGCGTGCATCACACCACAGGGCCACATAAGGACTCCCCAGGATCGCTCAGAAGGCGGGGGAAGAGGTCATGGTGGGCAAGTGACCTTTATTATGGTTTCCAAGGAAAACAATGGGAGGCAGGACAAACAAGCTCAGGATGGGCTAATTTAAATAATTCCAGGGACTATCTGATATCTGATATGGTGATAAGGGCAGGGGGATGGTGGTTCAGAGTGTGAGAGCCACATAAAGGAGGAGGTTGGGGGTGCAGACTCTGGATTAGGTGATTTGCCTTTGAAAAGCACACTCCAGGAGAAGGATTCCTCTTGATGTGGAGGGTGGTGATAAGGGAGGTGGGAGGCCAAGGCAAGGTGACTCAGGCTGTCCAAAACAAGGCGTCAGGTATCATCACAGAGGCAGACGTTAAAGTATCAAGTTTATAGGGGCTACAGACATGGTTAAATACCATGCCTATCAGTTCAAAGGACCATGACATATATTCATGAGAGGGCTTCAGCAATGTTAACTGCTATACAAATTTACAATATGTGTGGCTGTAAGAAGTATAAGTGCCCTGCTGGCCGGAGTGCAGCTGGTCCCACACCCATGTTTCCTTCTGAAATCGGAAGGGAGGCAGCCTATGTCCTCATCATCGCATGATCTGCTTCTGGTCAATGCGCTCCCACTTTGTGAAAGTTGTCTTGGTAACAATATTTCACCATCTCATGGGCTAGCATTTAAACAATTATTATTACATAATTTCAACATCTATTTTAGATTCTGGGGGTACATGTGCAGGTTTGTTACATGGGTATATGGCATGATGCTGAAGTTTGGGGGTACAGATCCTGTCACCCAGGTACTGAGCAAAGTACTCAATAGTTAGTGTTTCGATGCATTCCCCCTCCCTCCTTCCCTGCTCTAGGAGTCCCCAGTATCTGTTGTTGTCATGTTTATGTTCATGAGTACCCAGTTAGAACATACAGCACTTTTCTGTTCCTGCGTTAGTTTGCTTAGGATTAAATATATATAAATCCCCAAAGTAATGACGTCTTATTTGGCTGATTACATGGCTGTTTTTTGTTTTGTTTTGTTTTGTTTTGTTTTGTTTTTGAGATGGAATCTCACTCTGTGGCCCAGGCTGGAGTGCAGTGGCACGATCTCATCTCACTGCAAGCTCCACCTCCCAGGTTCACCCCATTCTCCTGCCTCAGCCTCCCAAGTGGCTGGCACTACAGGCGCCCGCCACCACGCCTGGCTAATTTTTTGTGTTTTTTAGTAGAGACGGGGTTTCATCGTGTTAGCCAGGATGGTCTCGATCTCCTGACCTTGTAATCTGCCTGCCTCGGCCTCCCAAAGTGCTGGGATTATAGGCGTGAGCCACCGCACCCGGCCATGGCTTTTGTTTTTAAAGACGATTTGGTTTGGGGTATATTGTGAACAATATCCGTGCTCCCCTTCATTCCAAGTTGACACAGTTCCAATGTGCACAACTCATTCCTCTTCTCTGCTAATTTGTCCTTTGGGTAACAGTGCTGTTTTTTAAGATGGTGACGTAATTCAAAAGAAGAACCTCTCCCTGGTCTGCAGAGATAAAATAAGAAAGTGATCTGCAGCCTTGGATAATGCCAAGGAGAATATTTTTTTAACGTTGTTTAAAGTCCTGCTGCTATGAAATGTCTCATGAACAGCATGATGTGAAAACTGACATCTGTCAACCCTTGGAAAGCTGACCCTGTGGAGCCGCCTTTACAGCTCAGCTGGCAGGTGTTAGAAAGGATAAATGGCGCATGAAGAGAGCCTCCTCTTCAACAGAGACAGAAACATACTTTCCATTCCAACCAAAGAAACATCAACCCTAATTTCTAAAGGGAAACAGCTCCAGCAAAACTCTAAACAGCTAAAGAAGGTATTATCCAATTCCCAGTTGCTAGTCTCCAACCCCAGCTACTTACCACCCAGTTATACACATTCTTACACAATGAAGCATAGAATGTGAGAGCTAGGAAAGTCTTCAGTGTCCTCCAGTGTAGATGTAATTACCTGTTCATCTGAGACAAGATCACTAAACCTAGAAAATAAGAACTGGGGCCAGGCACAGTGGCTCACACCTGTAATCCCAGTACTCTGGGAGGCTGAGGCTGCTGGATCACCTGAGGTCAGGAGTTCGAGACCAGCCTGACCAATATGGTGAAACCCCATCTCTACTAAAAATACAAAAATTAGCCAGGCGTGGTGATGCACACCTGTAGTCCCAGCTACTCAGGAGGCTGAGACAGGAGAATTGCTTGAACCCAGGAGGTGGAGATTGTAGTGAGCCGAGATTGCACCATTGCACTCCAGCCTGGGTGACAGAGCAAGACTCCATCTCAGAAAAGAAGGAAGGAAGGAAGGAAGGAAGGAAGGAAGGAAGGAAGGAAGGAAGGACAGAAAGAGAGAAAAAAGGAAGGAAGGCAGGAAAGCAGGAAGACAGGAAGGCAAGAAGGCAGGAAAAGAAAAGAAAAGAAAACTGACTTGGATAAAGTCATATAGCTAGATAAAGCTTAAGATGAGAACAGACTTACAAATGGTAGTCACCTTCGTCCCATACAGACTTGAATGTACCCCTAACATATTCAGAATATTTTATGTTCTACTTTGCTGTGATCTGCAGCTCTTAATTGGTCATTTATATACAAATCATTTATTTATAGTAAAACATTGTCTAGTTTAGACTATATTTTTAGAAGCAGGAAATTTTTCAATATCAGTCAATTTTCTCAGCATCCAATATTGTTCTCCTTAATGTACGTTTCAACCAATTCTGTCCTGCTGCATTTGAATATAAGCCCATTTTAGAAAGAATAGCAAATTGAGAGAATTTAGGAAGAAACAGGAAGCTATACTTGATCTCCAGTTCTAGAATGTATCTTGGTAAGAGCTTGGTTTAGTACTAAGAGTCAGCATTAGTCCTTTAATAAAAACTACAGCAATCTATAGTTTTGACTCCAGATGGTAAGGCAGTTTCAGTAAAGCCCTGGAGCTGAGTGACAGGGCTGACCTGGGGACAGGGGGTGACTCTGCTCTTCTCCACCAGTGACTGGAATGCTGTGTCTGATTCAAGGGTCACACTCACAGAGTGGCGCTGATGGACAGGCAGGAGTGGACCAGGGGGAGGAGGCTGGTGTCCAGCACAGGAAGGCCTAGAGGAGGGAGGAGGGGCTGAGCTGGCTCTGCTGTTCACTGCAAACTTGAACAAGTCAGCCACCTCCCTGGGCCAGGGTCCTCATAGATTAAGTCAGGATGTTGTAACTGGATGGATAAATACACAAGAAAATCACAGTAATAATAATTGGATGGGTGAAATCATGTCTATGACACTGCAGGAATGGACTCTTGGCAGGGCCTGCTGAAACTGATGACCTCCCACAAAGTCTCAGCAAGACCGTGGGCTGCTTTCCAGTCTTCATTTGTCACCTGGGCACCTATCAGAGCCCCTACTACACCCACGTGGAAAGACAAGCCATAGGCACAAACCTCCCGGAGGCCTCCACTGTAGGGAGAATCCTGATAATGTACCTCTTGTACCTGGACCACAACTTGATCCAAAGGACCACCGTACCCACTGGGGGGCCTTTGGTAAGTCTGTAGCCCTGCCATCATCTGGAGCATCCCATGCCAATCCCTGCTTTATCCAGACATTACCCTGAGTTTCCCGTCCTTGTCATTTAAGAACATACACATCTTCTACCTGTCTTCTGACACATCGTGGTTCTGTGGCAATGACCTGACACATCGTGGTTCTGTGGCAATGACCACACAGTACCTGCATCCTCCAGGTCTCTGGGAGTCTATGGGTCCATTGGGGAAAGAAGAGAGAAGGTTCAATATGGGACACTATAGCAAGCTACATTAATTTCATGTGTAAAGAAAATTAACCTCTTAAGAGAATAAAAAGTGACTTGGTTTAAGAAAGTCATTTCAAGCCTTCAGACAAGTTCGCTCAGAACTAAATTGTTCTGCATTGCCGTTGAATGTGCAGCAGAGGCTGATGAACTCCTGGGGGTGAGACTAGAGAAAGGAAGAAGCATTGGCTGGGAGAGAATGAGGAGGAGAGGGGGCCAGAGATATCCAGATAGCTTCCAAATGTTTGAATCTTGGAGTCTGTTAGAAAAAAAAGAGGAAAGAAAGAAAAAGAAAGACAATAATTAACCATAAAAATGAGCCAATAGCCAGCAAGGAGAAAGCAAAGTTTGCCAAAAGAGCCAGCTGAATGGATTGTATATATCTGCTTGTTGTCAGCTTTTGGGAGCAGGAGTGGTGATACAGAGCAGCTTGGAACTGCAAAGCGCATCCCCACCAAAAGGAGAACTGACTGCCAGCAGCTTCTCATGTCCTCTTTGCCAACAACATTGTCAAGGTCAGGGCTCAACAATCTTTCCCACTTAAAAAAGTTTAGTATACCATGTTTTTGCCAAGCCAGTATTTCTTTCCATGGAAACCCAAAAGAATGAAGTTGGCAGCAGAAAACCCTAGGCCTGGAAGGGCCCACCAGCCATTGGTTTGGGTTTTTGTTAGAGAAACAATTAGTGACTTTTACACTTGGACCTGGGGCATCCTCAACACATTTGTTTAGGCTAACAAGCTGCACACATCAGCAGTGTGCATGCTAGAGTGAGACTAGCCTGGAGCAGATGCGCGGGAACCAGTCCTCCCGCCTACAGAGAAGGAAGGCCAGGTTGTGGGTATTTACCACTTACCAGCCCACAACTGCCCCCCACCCGCCTAGTGCAGAAAGCGGTAGAGTTTGGTGGTTGAGACCGCGCTCTGGATTCATGCATTCTGCAAATAGCTATGCAGCCCCAGTGTGTCAGAGGCTGCGCTAAGCCGTGAGATTCCAGTGGAGAACAATACATGCATGGCTTCATCCCAGTGAGTTAGGGAGAAAAACACTTAAAAGCAATCACAGGGCTCTACTCAAGGGTTGCAAGCTGCCATGACCATTAGTGTTACAAAGAGCTGCAAGGGACTTGAACGTGAAAGAAGGTGAGCTGCTGAGTGAGGAAAGGAGGGAGGAGGGAAACTGTCCAAGGGGAGGAGCTACCACCCCTCTGCAGAGCCTTGGAAGCTTCCTTTCCTCCTGCAACAAGAACAAGAAACAAGAACAGCATGTGCTTCCCATGGTGTGGCCTCAAACTTCGGGCATGGCAGTACATGGACATCGAGCACCTGCCTTCCAAGAGCGCCAGGGCGGGTTACTACCAGGAAGTGCCCTTCCAGCTCTAAGATCTGATGCATCAATACACAAAGATATTTCTTCACTTTGCATACTTAATAGGCAAATACTCTGAGCTATAAGATGCCCTGAAGTCTTTCAAGAAAACAAAACCAAAAACAATTAAAAATTAAAAATCTTGAGACTAAAATGCTGTTTATTACCCTCTATCATTATGGTAAGTTACGGAGAACGGCAGAAAGCTTTAAAGTAGTAACCTAGAAGCAGCCCAGGACAATGAGAGGGGACATGGGCCTGGGCTGGATTTGGCCACTGGGTCTCCTGGTACCACGGCAAGTTCCTTTGACCTGCAGAACCTCAGCTTCCTCTCCAGGCAAAGACAGTTGAAGGAGGTGTTCTCCGGGCCTCTGTGAGGTACTTCTCAGGCTTCTCTTTCTGAGACACGGTTTCCTCCTCAGTAAAATGGAGATAGGCCCCATGCTTTGCTCCCAGGGCTGTTGTGGGGATTAAGTCCGGGGACCCATCGTGCCCCATGACAGTACAGTTAATGCCGATAATGAAGGTGAGCCGAGAGCAGTGCTGCGACCTCACGCCAAGGACCTTCGAGACGGCAGGAGTGTGAGGTGTACAGGAACACACCTGGAGTGGGTGGACACCCACTCTTACAGGGCCAGCCCTGCCCAGGGGCCTGCTCCTTGGACCTCAGTGCCCAACTTAATAGAGGGAGTAAAAATCAGCCCTGTGTATGGCAAAGTTAATCAAGTGTAGTTTATCATAAGGGTGAAATGAAGACATATATATGTAGAGGCACCTAAACCAAAATAATAATAAAGGACATGATATGAAAACAAGAAAAGAAAAAACAGGCCAGATGTGGTGACTACGTCTGTAATCCCAACACTTTGGGAGGCTGAAGCAGGTGGATCAGTTGAGGCCGGGAATTTGAGACCCGCCTGGCCAACATGGCAAAATCCCATCTCTACTAAAAATACAAAAATTATCCAGGCATGCGCCTATAATCCCAGCTACTTGGGAGGCTAAGGCAGGAGAATCGCTTGAACCTGCGAGGGAGAGGTTGCAGTGAGCCAAGATTGCACCATTGCACTCCAGCCTGGGTGACAGAGCAGAACTCTGTTAAAAAAAAAAAAAGAAAAGAAAAGAAAAGAGAGAAGTAATACACACAAGTACCAGGCTTTTTTTTCTCAGAAATTCAATGCTATCCTCTGGCTAAAACATGAACTGGACAACCCTCCAGACTCTAGCACACTCTTCACCAAGGCCCATCTGCTCCTGGCCCTTGCATGGCGTGATTTCTGCTTTTTATAAGCCCGCCCTCTGTACACACTATAAATTCCTCCTCCTGGAAACCCTCCTTGGTTCTCCCAGGCAGAGGATATTACTTGCTTCTTTGCCCAGGGCACTTTGCTCCTATCTGTCTTACAAAAATTGACCACGATTACTTGTTGATACTTCTGTTCAATGTGCTAGAACTTTGCAAAGGTGTGCTGAATAAATACTTAATAAATACTATTTGCTATGTATTGAGTTGTGTCCCCACAAATCCATATGTTGAATCCTAACCCTCAGGACCTCAGCATGTGACCTCATTTGGAATAGATATAATTAAATTAAGGCAAGGTGACTAAGATGAGCCATAATCCTATAGGAACAGTGTCCTTATAAAAAGGTAATTCAAACACAGCTACACTCATGGGAAGAACCCCATGTGAAGATGAAGACAGAGATTGGGATGCTAGACCTCTACAAGCCAAGGAACATCAAAGATGTTCAGCAAACCACCAGCAGCTAATGTGTGCTGCTCATTAGCCTAAACAGGAGAGGCATGGAACAGAGTCTACCCTGGAGCCTCAGAAGAACCCAACCCTGCCGACACCTTGATTGCTGGCATCCAGCCTCCAGCACTGGGAGGCAATACGCTTCTGTGGTTTAAACCATCCAGTTTGTGGTACTTTATTATGACAGCCCCAGTAAACCAATACACTAAATAAGCAGCATGTATGGGAGTCTTAAGGGCTCTTTTGTTCCAACTCACAAATGAAAAAAGATAAATTCTAAAAAATTTTTAAGACTTTCAGGCTCTATCAATGCAATAATTTTTACTCTAAATATTTAGGGAAACACTTGTGCATGGCAAATGTGCCATTTGAATAAGTACATACTTTTATAAGAACATGAACACTGGTTGCAAGAATGCATCCATACCTCTACAGCATACATGAGGCATCTCAGAACAGGAAGATCAAGGACCCAGGAGCCAAATGGCTCAGACTGTTTCTGCAAAGACGTCCCTGAGAGCTTGCTGGTCATCACTGGGGCACTTCCACCTGGACCTCCATGTAGCTTCTCCTTGTGGCATGGTGCCCCCATTATAGAGCTCTACTCTAAGAGAGGGTATTGCAGGGCCTCTTATGACCTAGTCTCAGGAGGCAACTGACATCATCTCCACTATGTTCTAATAGTCAACAGGGTGGAGATGATAGCCCAGATTCAACACTCTGCCCTGCCTGAGAAGACTGAGCCTCAGCTTCCAAAAATGGAAGGTGTTGATTGATTGTGGCCATTTCAGAGAATATCTGACACACACTGTCATCCTGTTTCCTTCCCTGTTGATAGGGGAAACTTTGAGCATTAAATACATTAACTAAAAGGAAGGTCATTACTAAGTATTGCTGAAGACAATGTCATACTTTCTCCTCTGGTGTCTGTTGCTCCTCAGGGTCATTTGTGCTTTCTCTGCATCCCTCCGGCTTAGTGATTGCTTCTCCTCCCTCCTCTAAATGCTTCCAGGAAGAGACTATCCACTTCTGCAGATGAAGAATCAATTCCACAGAGCTGCTTTCTCAAACTGTGTCTCCTTCCCCAACTCCTGCTAAAGTTCCAACTCACCTGTCCAAAGACTAGATGTTCTGAGGCATCCACACCTGCGTCCCACCATCCCACCACACTACATCCCACCATCCCACCACACCAACATCTCACTATCCCACCACACCTATACCTCACCATCTCACCACAACTATATCTCACCATCCCACCACACCTATGTCTCACTGTCCCACCACACATCTGTCTCCTGGGGTCTGTCTGTTTCACCTACTTCTCACCAATGACTCCATCCTTTCTTTATCACTCCCACCATCGCCTCCCTGTGAAACCTACCTATCTCTCTGCTGGGTGTGTGCAGCACCTTTCAAATCTATCTTCCACCTTAATCCCAGAATGATCTTTCAGAAGTAAAATCTGATGATTCTTACACCTCTGTTTAAAATCTTTGCATGGCTAGCCTAGAAGATAACATCTGAGCTTGACATATTTAGGAACATCTCAGCTGTTCCCAACTCACCTATATCTCTGTCCTCATTCTTGATTATACTCTTTTCAAAGATTCAGCTTCGAGAAGCTAGCATGGCTCCAGAACCTCAGGCCTCACCTCCATGTAAGATGTCCCTCTCTTAATTACACAGCATTAATACATATCAATTTCCACCACCACATTCTCAGCCTCATGTCAACAGAGGCCATGATGTTACTCACATTTGTATCCTCAAGGTGTACAACAGTACCTATTGCATAGCAATCACCCAACAAATATTAATTAAATGAGGAAAGGAAATCAATTATTTGTTCCTGGGCCCTGAAAGAGGAGGAAAGTAATATCTTGGAAAAGGATCAGGAACAGAAAAGATCATATTGATTTTATGACTGTCTCTATAAACTCTAGCTTATGTTTCAGTGAAATTCAACACAAATAATAGCACTTTATTATTCCTGTGCAAGGCAATTAGTAATTTTACGGTATTTGGCCTAGGGATAGTCAAGGTCCCACTGCTGCTTCCTGACTTAGAACCATATGGTCCTTGATTAAGGTAAGATAAATAAGCCTCCCCCAACACACCAGGTATTCCAGAGCATAATTACTGAGGCACTTTGCAAACAGTATCAGGATTTTCAGTTTGCTGGGGTAGTATTTAGCCCTTTGATTGTGCTTAGTGTTTCTCAGTCCCAACATCTGCTACTTCTAAAAGACACTGACGTTCTTTGGGATCCGTCTGTGAACTAGGAAAACCTAGTTTATCATGTACAAACAACCAAGAGCAGCTTGGTCTTTCAAACGTGAAACACTGGCTGAATTCACTCTGTTCCAGTCAACCTCAAAGTTGACTTTAATTTAGATTGTGCAGAAACCCTGTATTGACCAACTCAGTGTTCCCTTAGGCATGACTCACCCAGGTGATATTATTTAAATTTGGAGCTGCCTGTAGCTGATTATGATGAATTGAACTGAGCTTATGAAACAGGAAAAAAAAATGAGAATGTAAAAGCAAATCAAAGGTGAGTCTTAGGAAAGGCAGGAACATGAATTCTACAAATGAGTATTTCGGCACAGAATGGATAGTCATTTAATTCCAAGACTTCGTGTTGGCTTGCCAAAGACAGTCAGCGAGTGGAACACGCAGCTCCTCAGTCTTGGTGTGACTCAGTAGTAGCTAAATTGACCAGAAGGCTGTCATGTGCAGACCAAAGAATCAATCGCAGTCACACAGAGATTCTTTAAAGACCTGCACATGCCTCTAGTCATATAGAAAAAGGAAAAAGAAAAAAAAAATAAAGTTGAAAGAGCTTATCTGGAAATTGTGTTTGGAGAGCATAATTTTTAAATGAAAAAGGCCCATCCTATTCCAAGTTCTGAGGACCTACACTACACACAGTAACCAGCTGATAAAACAGCTCCGCTTCATGGGGTGACCAGGCATGGGGGTGGATCCCAGCTAAGTGGGGCACCCCCATATGGTCAGGGCATGAGGTGAAGTAGCCATGTGTGCAAAGACCCAACCGGTGGAAACCCCACTGAGGCAAGTGTGGGAAGGATTGAGTGAAGTGGTGGCTGGCACTGAAGGTCAGCAGAGCCCCCAGTAGAAAGGAGCTGGGTTTAGAGGATTTCTTCTGTCCTAGCTGGGTGCCAGCTGTGGCTGTGCTGCAGGAAAGGGCAGCAAATCAGCCCTGCTTTGGCGGGAAGCAGCCAGACCCAGGCTGGGCTTGGAAGAGTCCTAGAAGGAGGCTGGGAATCGAGGTGTGCTGGGGAGTGTGGAGTCCCTTGGATGGCCGAGCATATTTGCTAACTTCAATCAAATGGCACCTCTTGTTGATGCCTCCCAAAATAAAATCCTCATCCCTGGCTACTTCCCTGAATTTCAGACTCACAGGCCCAAATGCCAGCTCCATGTTCCCACTGGGATGTCTCATCCTCACATACACCATGACATGTCTAAAACAGAACACTGGGTTTCCCGCCCCATCTCCCACTGCTCCAACCCCAGCTTCCCATTTCTGTGAATGGCTTCACCTCCACCCAAGTGCTGTGCTGAGAGGCACCCTTGGTTCCTCTCTTCCCCTCTCCCACCCCCAAGCACCCAGCAGCAAGTGCCATCTGCTCCACCTACACCATGTATCCCAAATTTGCCCATCTTTCTCCACTCTCTGCCACTGTCACAGGGATCCAAGCCACCACCACCTCTGGAAGGGACCAACCACCACTGTAGCCTCTTAACCTCCCTTGCTTCTACCTCTGCCCCCCAAGTCTGTTCTTCCATAGAAAATCAAAGCAATGTAATTTGCATTTTTACAAATGCAAATCAGGGCCCACATCTCTCCCCTGCCACAACCCACCACTAGCTCTTCTGGGCCAAGAGAACAAAATCCCACAGCCCACAAGGCACCTGCTGACCTGCCAGACTTGGCCCCCAACGCCCCACCTTCCTCTGTCCCCAGGCTGTGCTGAACAGCCTGTCCCACCCTCACCTGCCCCAAGGCCCAATGTCTAAATACATGTGCCATGTTTCTGGAATGATCTCCTGGATCTGGGGTTCTCAAACCAGCAGCAACACCTCCTGGGAGCTTGTGGACAACGCAACATGCTGAGGCCCCACCCCAGACCTATGGGTCAGAAACTGCACAGTGGGCCCAGTCATCTCACAACACCCTTTGTGCAATAGGGTCCCAGGTGAGCACAGGCTGGCTCCTCCTAGAGAGAGGCCTCACTGGCCATGCTGTCTTTACCTTGTCCTTCCTCTCTCTCTCTACTTCCCTCTCTCTGCCTCTCTACCTTCCTCTCTGTCTCTCTCTCTCTCTCTCTCTTTCTGTCTCTCTCTCTCTCCCCTGTCCTCCCACCTGGCTGTTTCCTTTGATTCAGAGCCATTACTCTGCCACTATTTTACCTGCTTTTCCCCCCTTCTTATTGTCATGCCACCCTGCCACCTGGAATGCAGGCTTTGTAAAGGCAAGGCCTCTGTCTATACTGCTCCTCCTTGCTGCCCACCTACCTAGAAGAGCTCAGCAGGAATGGGATATGTGCAGTCAAGGAAGTGGGTTCTGAACAGTGCTGAGCACACAAATCATGGGTTCCTGTTAACATGCACATTCTGCTTCAATATGTCAGCGGGACCTGGAAGAGCCAGCTTGTGTTCATCTACAGCAAACTCAAATGTACATCAGAATCACCCAGAGGTTCAAACACAACACCTGGATCCGCCCTAGAGTTTCTGACACAGTAAGTCCAGGGTGGGACCTAGTGTGATGCATTGCTAGCGAGCTCCCAGGTAAGGCTGGCATTGCTGGCACTTGGACCACAGTGTGAGTATTAAGTCATTACATTCTAGCCTAAAGGGTTGGGCAAGGGGTGGGAAAAGACACTAAGGGGTTACACAGGCTTCCAGAGCCCACTCCTGGCACCGCAGCATAGCATCTGGTTAGGGCAAGACCTCGTCCCAAACCTCACCAGGCAAAGCGCTGGCATGCCTCCATCTCCTGGGAAAGAACCATGCACACCACACCTAGGCCCAGCAATGGGACCCTCAGTGACTTGGAGACTATGAGACAGCATAGCCACATGAGCATGGGACACACACATGGAGGTGGGCATATGTGCACACCAGTGGCCTGCTGAGTTGAGAATGGCCTGAAAGGACATTTTTTATCATGTTAAAATACTTTGTCCATAAGTAAAGGGGAGGCTTGGAAAGGTTGTAAGCATCAGAGATGATAGGATCAGACCTGGGTTTTAATAAATCACTTCAAGGAACAATATGTAAGGAGGAGAAAGCAAGTGCAGACCTTCAGATGAATCTTTATTCAAACCTCATGTATCTGTTATGGAAGTCTAGATTTTTATTCCTTGAGTTTGTTTAAAGCTGGATGCAATTGGCATTACATTCTAATCTGATATAACAAAGAAAGGAGCTCAACACCTCAATATTTGTTTCATCTCTGCTGCTAGAAAACGTCATTATGAAAATAGCAGCATCTGTTGGGAGTCCACGGGCAGATCACAGATATGCAAGCATGTCCTCTGAAATGGTCTCATCGCAAAATATTGACTTTATTTAAGGCTTTCACAAGCAACAAAGCTCACTGAAACAGCCCACAGGAAATAGGCCACAGGAAACAGGAGACCACAGATCCCCAGGACTCAGTGCTTTCTTTGGGTTTTTTCTTATTTCTTTGTAAAATGTAGAAAATTCTTTTTTGAGTGGAATTAAAAGCATACAACAAATGTCAGCCAAACTTCACAAGGCCCTAACTATGCAAAATGGAAGAAAACTGAAAAAGAGAAGGGTGGAAAGAACAATAGCTTACGCTCTTACAACCACCAGCACAGACCAGGCACGGTGGCTCACGCCTGTAATTCCAGAACTTTGAGAGGCCAAGGTAGGTGGATCGCTTGAGTCCAAGAGTTGGAGGCCAGCCTGGGCAACATGGTAAAACCCTGTCTCTACAAAAAAAAATAACAACAACAAAAAAAAAATTAGCCAGGAGTGGTGGTGCGTGCCTGTAGTCCTACCCGCTCAGGAGGCTGCAGTGGGAGGACCGATTGAGCCCAGGATGGGGAGGCTGCAGTGAGCCATGACTGCACCACTGCACTCCAGCCTGGTCGACAGAGCTGTCAAGAAAAGAAACACACAGGGGCTTATTTTATTATAAATCAAACCATAAATAGGCTTATGTAATTTTTAACAATTCATTTCAAGAGGCTCCCAAGTCCTTTCTGTTTTCAATATCATGATTAGCCTGCATTGTGTCAGTTTTTTTTTTCTTTCCTGGGTAAGCCCAGGGCCCCATGGGAGAGGACAGTTTGATTCTGGTCAGCTGCTAGAGCAGATCCTTAGCGAGGCAATGGCACCCATAAAACAAGTGTGTAGAGCGATGTCTACCTAACAGCATTGTTTGGACAGTTTCATAGAATCATCTATTTACACATTATTTTTGTAAAGTGTGCAAACAATTATAACTCCAGTTTATGTTTTAATGACAGAATAGCACTGAACAAGTTGGATGCTTTTTGCTGACCTAGAACTAAGCGCTGACCTAGGGCATGACTGGTAGCTTTTATTCCTATATCCCCAGTCTCTAGCATATTGCTGGGCACATAGCAGGCACCCAATAAATACTTGATGAGTGGATGAAGGAATTTTTCTTACAATGTCTCAGATTCTTTTTTTTTTTTTTTTTTCTGTAGAGATGGGGTCTCACTCTGTTACCCAGGCTGCTGTGCAATGGCGCGTCACAGCTCACTGTGGCCTGGAACTCCTGGGCTCAAAGGATCCTGCCACCTCAGCTTCCCAAGTAGCTGAGACTACAGGTGCGGCCACCATAACCTAAGACACATCATTGCAAAATAGCTTCTAAATCATGGTCCAGACCTATTATACTCAGGGATTCTGGAATTATGTTTCACTGCATCAACTCATATATTTCAATGTTTATAAATGTCTTATTAAAGTGTCCAAGCTTATGTGAGGCAAACATGCAGACACAAACTAAAGTGCAGCCTTTTCAATGTGTTTTTCTGTTCTAGCTTGACATTAATTGAAAGGGCTTTTTAAATGAGCATTCTTCTTATCCCAACATTTCATTTGAATATTTTGTAATGACTGTCTCATTTGTGTGTCAACTCATTCAACCTCTTTCCATTAAAATCTATGCAGCTTCTCCCTTTCTTTCTCTACAGATAGAATATATACTTATAACTCAAAGAGATATCATCATGCTAGATTTATTTAGAACCTGCTGGATCTGACCCACGTGCTCGTCTCACAGCATCAGCACAGTAAACACAAATCATATGTAGCATTTCCTAACCACATACTGCAGAGACAGATATGGATATCCCAGATCTGCCTGTATCAATTCTCTCTCATTCATCGTTATTCATTAGAAATCTAGGTTTTCCTGCAAATTAAAACAACTGGTCCCAAGGTTAGCTTTCCTCTTCTCTATTTGGATAAACAGAAACAGTGGTTTTCCAAACTAGAGGCAAACTTTAGAGACCTTTCTAATAAACCAGATATTGTGATAACAAAACCCCTAGTCTTTAGGGCTCTCGTAGTGGTGATGACAGCAAGGCACTTAGAAACAAGCAAGACACTAATAAATGTACATTGCAGGAAGCTGATTCTTCTGGACTGTCCCCTGAAATACTTTCCCTGCTGGTTTACTTGGCTGTCTTCTCATCATTTCAACATCTGCTTAAATGTTAGACCCAGAGAGTTCTTCCTCCTTGACCTCCAGTCTAGGAAGTGGTACTCCCTCCTTGACTTCTCTTGGCTGTTTGGGTCATTCTTCCACCCTGACCTCCAATCTAAGACGTGATACTCTCTCCTCAAATTCCCTTCACTCTTTGGGTCACTGTCTGATAATTTACTTCTCCATCAGTTCCCAGTTGCTGCTGGTATTCCCCACAGGAAGATCAGCAGGACGTGGTCCGTCTCCTTCACCACTCAAACCCCAGATCCAGAGAGAATGCCGAGACCTCTGAAGCTCCCCACAGATAACTGCTGGATGATTGCATGAGCCTACCAAAAAGCTGATATTTTAAAGATTTCTTTCCAGGGCTCATGACTCCCTCGGCTTATTGATTTTTCAATACATGTTTCTTGAGTACCTAGCCTGTAAGAACCATTCTACATATTAACAATACATTAGTAACAAACTAGAAAACCAAAACCCCTACTCCCATAGAGCTTGTATTGTAGTGCAGAGAGACAGACGGTAAGTCAACACAGCAGGTAAATGCAGGCTGTTAGAAGATCTGGAAGAACAAGCTCGGGGTGCTGAGAGGGAGAATGAATGTCCATTTTAGATGTTATAAGCTGATTTTATGTCTTGCTTTTAACTGTCCAAAGAATCCTCAAAATGATCTCGTTTGGACCTCCCCATAACCCCGTGCATACACGTTCATGAAGACTGGAAGAATAGTTCTAAGTCTTAGCATCCCTCACGCAGTTTCTTCTCTGTGCCTTTAACCAATTCTATGGATTTGGTGGAAAACTCTATCTGGGCCTTGGTTTCTTCATTTGTAAAATGAGAGGGTGAAACTAGACTCCAAGAAACTTTCCAGCCCTAGAAATATTATAATGACAACGTTAAACTTTGCTTGAACCCTCCGATCCTGGGAAACAGAAAA
>NW_016816823.1:31028-43584 GCF_001698545.2 Rhinopithecus bieti
CCCCCAACATCCCCCACCACTCACCCTGCACTCCACTGCCCACTTCCTACCCTTCCCCCCACCCACCACCCATCCCACCACCACCACGACCCATCACCCACCACCACCACCCACCCCACCACCCACTTTAGCCCAGGAGTTCAAGACCAGCCTGGGCAACGTAATGAGGCCCCATCTCTACAAAAAATATATAAACTTTCTAAGTGTGGTGGTGCACACCTGTAGTCCCAGTTCCTCAGGAGTCTGAGGCAGGAGGATTGCTGAAGCCCAGGAGTTTGAGGCTGCAGTGAGCTATGATCATGCCACTGCACTCCAGCCTGGGTGACAGAGTGAGACTCCGTCTCTAAAAGAAGAAAGAAAAACTCTTGCCTAACTCTAGAGGTGCTCAGAGATCTTATGTTTAGAGCACCCTCCCTATTGCAATAGTCCCCTGCCCCCAGCAATGCTTCCATTCCCCCATCTTGTAATAATACTTTCAAATAGTTTCTCCAAAGTTTTGATTTGCTTTTTATTGGACAATAACTTGGATAAAACTGAGCTAATTTATGACTACTCACAACCAGTCACATTCAAAACAGCAGCCTACCATCTGAAAAAGGCCTGAAAAGTATCTTAAATGTTGATGGAAGTCTATTAAAGAAGCACCACACCAGCCGTGCAGACTAAGTTACAGAGGCAACAAATGGCCCTCAACTTTCATTTTGGCTAAACTTAATGTGTGGATTTTAGAACCTAAGTAAGAAGACATGATGCCTCTGTCAATAAACTGAAATTCGTATCTGCTTGTCTATCACTACAGGACACAAACAGGCAGATGGGGTTTTCTGCATTTGGTTTTAAAGAATTCGGAGGGTTCCTTGATGTCAGGGTGAGTGTGAGAGAGGCATCAGAAGGAGACATTATTCTCCAAAGCTGCAGAATCCAGCACAAGAAGAGGCTCCTGTCTTCCAATTAGGAGGAACGGGTGTATGTGTGAAGATACGGGCATATGTGTCTTGGCGTATAGCCAAGAACAAGCTGCAGTGGCTTTCAATTCAAACCTCAAATTAAAAGTCACCTGATCTGCAGGTGTTGGTGCTGTCACCATGGTAACTACATGGTGACGTGCTGCACTGCCTCAGTTTGTTGATGTGTGGGCAGCTGATGACTGTCCCAGGCACCCAGATAGGACAGGCGCCACAGCAGTGTCACCGAATGCTACTGAATACCTACAAGGGAACATTTGCATTGCAATTCACAGCTTATAAATCATCTCATGGGATGATTTATGATCTAAAGATCTATGAAGTCAGGGATTTTTGTCTCTTTTTTCAACTTTGTATACCCTGTGCCTAGAACAGGAACAAAGGTATTGTTGGTGGGTCCACAAATATGTGTTGAAATAATTCTCACAACAATACTTTGAGATAGTGCCCCTATTTTTAAGTTTGGAAGCTGGAGGTTTAGGGAATGAATGCAGCTTGTCCAAGGTGATTGTGACAGAGGGTGACACATCTGAAGGAATGTTAGTGGTGTCACTTTCGGTCATATGGAACTTGAGATACCTGGGACATATCCAGTTTCAGGTGTCAACCTCTCCCATATCCAGAAGGGATATTTTTCCCCCTATCAACTCCTAAAATACTTTTTGATGCCATGTGCCCCTTTCAGGCAATTGTCACACACTGCCTGGTTTCACAGTGGTCTCTGTGTAGATCATACTCTTCTAACTGGCTCATGGGTGTGGGTGCAAGCTGATCATCTTCATTCTTAAGCCTTAGTAGTCTGGTTTCACTAGGGACCAGGACGTCCATGAGTTTTACTACCAGTAAAAATTAGGGGTATGGGTGAAAAGGAAAACATCTCCATCACTGAGACCAGAAAAGGATTCTCATTTGCCACTTGACAGCTCTACCAGGACATGCAGCATGAGAAGACAGCGAGGAAGGTCAAAGCCATTTGCATAACTGGCTTTTGACAGCTCAGCTACGGCTAGGACTGCCAGTAAAGCTCAGCACTAGAAAAGGTGCTTCATGTCTGCTGTCACATTTTTACTCTGAAGCAAGTCAATACAAAGCTGGTTGGGTCAGGAAAGTTTCAACATTCCTACAAGCCAATGAAACACCCAAAGTTACCAGCACTTTACTCCATAAGCTCCAGGACCCTACAGTCCCTGCCCCATTTTCGTGGTCAGGAGCACCTCCTTCCGGGGACAGCCATCAACCTGGCGCACCTCCAAAGGGGTGACTCTCTGCCTTTTGACTTAAGCTTCTTCGCATAATTCTCACACTATCCATTGTGAGATCCATGAGAGCGCGGAGTTTATTTCCATACCTCCAGCCTGTAGAACAGTGCCAACAATGTGCTCAATAAATGTATTTTGAGGGAATTTACATGAGTGAATTTGCTTCATCAGCCTTCAGCACTCTGGCTCTGCATGGAAGTGCCCTGACTGTATGTAACACCTCCACTCTCGATTTTACTCCATGATATCGCTATTCCACGACACCTTAGACAATTATCTCTCAGGACACAGAACTGTATTGGATGATTGGAATCTACCCCTCCATTTCAGCAGTTCTTGTTCCATTGTCACAGTCGGGAGCACCTCCTTCCAGGGACAATCAACCCGGAACACCTCCAAAGGGGTGGCCAAGCTTTGAAACTGTCATTGACAAAAAATGGTACAATTCTGGGGAGTAGAGAAACAGAAATCAAGAGATCTTCATTATTGACAGCATGCAAAATTGGGAAACTCTATATGCTATACATTGATTTGAAGCAGCCCAATTCATCTCGATGGAGCCACAAGGGGGATTGTTGCCCTAAATCCTGTCAACACCAATGCTTGGTCAGGATAGGAACACATGCTGCAGGTAAGCTCATGTCACCATGGCTTTGGGGCTGCCGACACCTGGAAAACACTTGACAGAATTCTCTAAAAATGAAAAATTCTCTAAAAAATATCTTAAAAAGGCCGGGCGCGGTGGCTCAAGCCTGTAATCCCAGCACTTTGGGAGGCCGAGATGAGCGGATCACGAGGTCAGGAGATGGAGACCATCCTGGCTAACACGGTGAAACCCCGTCTCTACTAAAAAATACAAAAATCTAGCTGGGCGAGGTGGCGGGCGCCTATAGTCCCAGCTACTCGGGAGGCTGTGGCAGGAGAATGGCGTAAATCTGGGAGGTGGAGCTTGCAGTGAGCTGAGATCCGGCCACTGCACTCCAGCCTGGGCGCAGAGCAAGACTCCGTCTCAAAAAAAAAAAAAAAAAAAAAATCTAGAAAACAAAAAATGACAGAATTCTTCATCACAAGAGTTAAAAGTAAAATTTTCCTAAAGTTCTAGCACTTTATCAGAAACAAAAGTGTCGTGGGATTTTGGGGGAAGCAGCACGTCCATGGAGCTCCCTGTTCTTTTGTTCCTATTGTTAACACATTGAGTCTGGATGTCTCATGCTACATTATTCAGTGCAGCACTGCCCAGATCCCCACATGCTTACAGGAATGTGTGTGCCTCACTGAGGGTCTGTCTGAGCTCCAGGAGCTCCCTGGTGAGAGACTGAATATGCAGATCATTCTTCTCAGCTCCGTGGAAACTTCAGCCTGGAGCCAATTTGAACCTGTTCTCAGCTGTCACAGACTGTGCCTGTTGGAGGACACAGAGAAGAGGGCGGTTGGGAGAAAGAAATGTTTGCACCCGGGCTTGTGAAGTGCTCCAAAGTCCTCATCAGTCCTGCTGATACTTGGTCTACCAAAATGCTCACACTTTTGGCTTGACAATTCTCCATCCAGAATTCTAGACTTGCATAACGACATAAATGTGCAAGATGTACATTAAGTGTTATTTAAAACAGAAAAAAAATAAAGACAACCTAAATGTTGGTTGTCATGGGGATGGTTAAATAAATGATGCTATGCTTGCATTATGCTATACCATGCAGCCATTATTGTTTGTGCTACAATATTGAGGGGTTTTTTTTCTTTAGAAAAGGAAACATACTGCATATTCTGTAAGAGGAAAGGCTTGGCATATAAGTGTGTGTTTGGACAGACGAAGCAATTCATTTTGATTTCCTCAAGGGAGTGAAAAAATGGGGATGAAGTTAAAACAGACAACTTTTGCCTTTTACTTTAAATACATCTTTATTGTCTGAATTTTTTACATAAGAATATATCATTTTATAAATTAAAATAAAATTTCAAACTAAGTGATAAGAGTTTTAAAATCCTTAAACTGTACAGATGATAGACAGAGACAGATCTAAATTGGTCCATAGTTATTTCTAAGATAAATTTACTGAAAGTTGACACTATAGGATTTGGCTGACATGACAAGAAGAACATGAAGAAAATTATCCTTTTAGGATTAAAAGAAAAAAGCAACTGATTTCGAATCATCTAGGTAAAATGAATTATTATACCTTGATGGAAGTCCACATCTATTTCAAATTGGCTGGTACTTCATCTGCTCTCTCTTCTTTGCTAATTGGCAATCTGCCAAGGATGAACAAGATACAAGATGCCTTTTATCAGCAGGAAATTTCACCTACCCTTTTCAGGAACTGCCTCAAATAAGGTTTCAACCAATTTAGCACTGCCCTCAAAGAAGCCTAAAGCTGGGAGATCTGAGGTTTTTGGACACATCAACAAATACAAAGGGAGAGAAATGGTCTCCAGTCACAGAACCCCGCCTTCGTTCAAGATCAAGTCTGAGCTGGCAAACTTAATGGTTGGAACCACAGGCCAAAGCTTTTATCACAACAGAACTTTGTTCTTACCATGTCTAGCCTACTTCCTCGGAGACTGTGTCTCCACAGACCAGGAAAACAGCACTTGGGTTTTGGGCTCTTCTTTTAGAAATGAAATAATACTGAATCAGAACAAAACTTCAGATGACATATAATGGTGTAAAGAGGGAAGCACTGCAAAACTCCCCGAAGATACAAATAAGCCATTACTATTTGATATATATCCTTTTTCATATTTCCTGTGCAAAATATGGCCATGTAAATATATAATTGATGTCCATAAGAGACTTTTACAAAATAATTATGGTATTCACTAGCCTGCCTTCTTTTAAATAATGCTATATGCCAGGTACTTTTTATCTTTATCAGTCTGTAAATATAATTTACACCATCATTTTTACCAGCCACATGGTATTTGCATGTATAGATAAATTATCATTTATTTAATCCATCCTCCATAGATTTATTACTTTTAACAGCAAAGACCACAATTACTTTAGTACCAACATAATACGTTTAGGGTTTTCCTGCTTGTGATTTACTATACTGTAATAAACATCCTTGTACTTTATTTATTTATTTATTTATTTATTTATTTATTTATTTATTTTTGAGACAGAGTCTCACTCTGTCACCCAGGCGGGAGTGCAGTGGTGTAATCTCTCAGCTCACTGCAACTTCTGCCTCCTGGGTTCAAGCGATTCTCCTGCCTCAGCCTCTCTAGTAGCTGGGATTACAGGCATGCACCACCACACCCAGCTAATTTTGTATTTTAGTAGAGAGGGGGTTTCACCATTTTGGCTAGGCTGGTCTCAAACTCCTGACCTCAAATGATCTACTGCCTAGGCCTCCCAAAGTGCTGGGGTTACAGGCATGAGCCACCACGCCCGGCTCAGTAATTACTTTCTGTTATATTCATGGCAGTAGAATTGCAAGGTATATTCTGCACTTTAGTGCACACCAAACTGCCTTCAAAAAAGATGAACCTGTTTACACTTTCATTGTTTTATCTGTTTATATGTTTTTAGACACTTTATCCTGCAACTTTGACTACTCAACAGTGGGTTCCAATAGTAAAAATAGTAACATACGTTTTGTGGTCATGTTAGCACTGATTAATTAGTAAACCTGCCACGTTTTCCAGTCAGTATCAACGTGGCCTTCAGTTTACTTTCCTAACCTCACTTTTCCTGTCTGAGGCCCTTTATCTTCTTGTCTCACTTCCTTACATTTCTTCTGAACCTCCATATACCTCTCTCATTAAATTTAAGGATTAAACTTTTTAATTACAATCATAAAAGTATCTCTAATCAATTAGTACATCTCAAAGATAAAAATGTGGAACTCTCATAAACTGTTGATTAACCAATGAGAAGAACACCGTATTGAGAAAGTGAAGAATGAGACGTGGCAGTATAAAATGATTTCAATGATAAAGTTTTAGCTCATGACTAAAAGAAAATGCTGGTTTGTGTTACAAATAAAATAAGCTGGGAAATGTTTGGATGTTTTGAAATTTAGAAAGAGAATGAATTAGGGCATGGTGGCTTCCAGAAGGAGAAATAAGAAAGTGAAATTTATGATTTTACTTCTATTTTATATAATGTGAAATATGATATACTCATCTCAGTGGGGTATATATGGCTGATAAGAGCTTAAATGGTTACATTTGTGAAGTTATTTGGGCTTTTGCAGAGTACATTATCTAGGAAATGACTCATATGGAGGACAGCTGAACTCCTTCAATGGCCTAAAATCACCTCACGCACAAAGCAGTGAGCTACATATAGCACAATTGTAGTCCGCTCACTATATACTCAAAAGTCCTGTAATTCACAATCCAACACATTTATGGGGCCTGAGAAATGTGGCCATAACTCTAAAAATCACAATCTTCGTAATTCCAAGGACAGTGGTGCCAGCAGCTTGGAGCCGTCGATGCTTCCAAGTCACTGGTCCTTGATCATCCCACAGTTCTTGGCATGACTCAAGGATGTATTAACATAAGTCAGAACCAGTCATTCACCCTAAAAGCTAGGCTGTCTGGAACATTACTCATAAATTCCTTTCCCAAGATTCCCAAAAGACAGCAGAAGTGGGGAGAAGACACATCAGGGAGGGGTGAGGACACAGGGAGTGAACACACGTTGTTAACTCAGGTCTTCAGAGAAGCGGATGGCAAGATGCAATTAACCATGCACCGCGCATGTGGGCGGAAATAGCTGTGAAGGGGAAAGGAGGGGCAGTCAGGGGCAGGGAAAGCCTTCAGACAGCTAGCTGGTCTAAGGCCTGTGCAAGGAGCGGGGGCAGGAAGGAGGATGGGGAGAACACGCTCAGACCAAAAGCACAGTTGTCAGACAGGCTTAGCAGGGCCCCAGTGGAATCTCTGAAAAGTTTGCCTCTTAGAGGACCCCCAGCTTCCCCACTTCAGGTAGAAATGGGCCTCCTCCAGAACCCCACTACCTTGCCACTGACTGGGAGCCGCCCAAGGGAGCAGTGGCCCCAGAGGTGCAGACAGCAGGGGCTGCCAGCTCCCCTGTAGGGTCTCTTGGAGGGAGATGTGATGGGTGCACCTCAAAACTGCCACCCCATTTGTAAATGATGGGAAGAACTTTGATGCGATGGGAGCATCCCCATAGAGAGAGACAGAGGGAGATAAAGTGAAAATAAATATGTTTGCCCAATTGCAAAGTCCGGCAAGTCCCGCTAGAGACTGGGCATTTCACCCAGTATCAGAGGCTTCAAGAAAACAGGATCTTGTGTGCAAATTCATTTCATGTATGCCTGGAGATTCATACAGTAGAGTAGCATATTAAAGGTTCTGAAACGTCTTGCAGTAAAGAAACCTATATAACATTTTTAAACTCAGTATTTTCCAGACCCACCTAACCGGATACTCACAGAATTCTGGTGGAAGATGCTTTAGCAACCCTGTGCTGTAGACCACATGATCCCAGCAAGGTTTCTGATTAGGCACTCAATTGAAGTTCTGCCCTTCTGATGGCAGCCTCCAGAAATAATTTGAGAGAAGAATATATTACAAGCAAAAACAACTGCAAAGGCCCAGCAATCAATTAAAAGGGCCTGAACTGAGTGAGAAGCTGTAACAAAGTGCCACAGGCTGGGTGGCCTAAGCAACAGAAGTGTACTTTCCTGCGGTTCTGGAGGCCAGAAATACAAGGCCAAGGTGTCGGCAGGGTTGGTTCCTTCCGAGGGTTTTTGAGGGAAGGGCTGTGCCTGGCATCTCCCTCTGGATTGGAGATGGCTACCTTCTTATTGTCTTCACACTGTCTTTTCTCTGTGTGCTCACATCCCTAGTGTCTCTCCTATAAGTCCTAATCTCCTCTTCTCATCAAAACACCAGTCAGAGTAGCTTAGGGCCCACGCTAATGACCCCGCTTTAACTTAACTAGCTCTGTAAGGACCCTATCTCGAGACACAGCCACATTCTAAAGTACAGAGGGTGAGGCTGGCAGCATATAAACTTGGTGGGGTGGAGGGCACAGTTCAGCCCACAGCAGTGCAGTGGAGATCACTGCAGCCTGGGAACACCTGCCTCTGATCCCTCTCCTGATCTGTGGATGACTACACTGCCCAGCATCCCTGCAATTAGGAGGGATGATGTAACTTGTTCTGACCACAAAGCTGTGAGCAGAAGCATCTTATGTCACATCCAGGCCCAGCACTGAAAAGCCCCTGCTCAACCCCTTGCCTGGAAAATCCTGAGCCACGTGCAGAGGAGGTGGCCAGATAAGACAAGGGGTCCTCTTAAGCCCGAGTCCCTGGGGGACAACGTGCAGCAGAGACCCTGCAGACCTGCACTGGGTGCGTCGCAGAAGGCAGAAATGGACTTTTTCTGTACTGAGCCAGAGAAATTTGGAGATTAACTTTGTACTTCAGCATAACCTAGATGATTCTTACTAAGTGATGGGAATGGAGAAAGAGTACACTGCCAAAACATGATCATGTCATGAGCAACTCACTCATCCTGGAAGAAGGAAGGAAGGGGTGATATTTCTGAGTATGTTGACCTAATGGATAGCAACATCATTACAGAGAATAAAGGAGATGAGACAGTTTTGCAAATAAATTGACCTTGGGCCATGTTACGCTGGGAATCCTCAGTCAGCAATGGCTAGTAAACAAGTGAAACCTCATATCTGCAATCCAAGAACAATGTCTAAGCTGGAAAGATTAATACTGGCATTCATTGGCATACAGTGACTGGGAGAAGGGAGTGGACTGAACTACCTGGGAAGAGTTTGTGGAATGAGAAAAAAAAAAAGAGCAAATAACCTCTTGGAAGTTAGGCAACTCCAACTTGGCAAGAGTAAGCCGAAGAAGAAAATGCAGGAAGCGAGGCTGGCAGTGGTCAGAAGTCATTGCAGTTTTCCTCTCGCGTGACTGTCTCAGCTCAGGGCCATAAGAAGCTGGCAGAAATGATGCTTTCCACCCTTGTATTCCTGGTGCCAAGTGGGGATGACTGTACTTCGTGGCCCTTCAGTGTATGCACCAGAAAGCCTGGGACCATAGAAGGCCTTCGGGAGAGGGTGAGGAAGGATGGAGAGTCATGTGTGTCCCATGCTACAGACAGTCAGAAAGAGCACTAAGAAGAGGGCTCAACCATGGCAGGTGTGGGAGTCAGTCAGGGCCAACCTTTAAGACACAAGCTTCAAACCATCATTCAAGACAAAGGCCATGCTTGACACGTTGGGGGATGCAAAAGCAAAGGTCAAAAGTGCAGACTGTTTTTGTAGACTATTCTTTGAAAAAGCTTTGTTATATCAGAAAGGAGAGAAATCAAGTGGTAACTCAAGAAGATAGCAAATTTAAGAACTCATGTTTTTGGAAGGAAGACCCAAAAGCATGGCTATTGATGACAGACAGGGGGCCTATGGAGAAAGACTGAATGCATACCAGAACAGGAGAACAGTGTCTGCAACAAGCCTGGAGGAGGTGTGGGAAGAACTGATCCAAAGAACAAGCTGAGCTGATAGACTTAAAACGAAAATAAAACGACAGTCAGACAATGCAAAGAGTGCCATGTGGGACAGCAGAACTCTAGAGCTTCATCTTGCTTGGCTGAAACTGTATGCCCACTGATTAGCAACTTCCATGGCCCCTCTCCAGCCCCTGGCAACCACCGTGCCAGTCTTCACTGTATGATCATTGACACTTTCATTTATATTATATTTTATATTTGCACTTAAAATTTGTTAAGAGGGTGGATCACATGTTAAGTGTTTTTACTAAAATAAAAAATTTTTAAAGAAAGAACCAAAAAGGCCGGGCACAGTAGCTCGTACCTGTAATGCCAGCACTTTGGGAGGCCGAGGTGGGTGGATCACCTGAGGTCAGGAGTTCGAGACCAGCCTAATCAACATGGTGAAAGCCCGTCTCTATTAAGTACAAAAAATTAGCTGGGTGTGGTGGTGCATGCCTGTAATTCCAGCTACTCAGGAGGCTGAGGCAGGAGAATCACTTGAACCCTGGAGCCAGAGGCTACAGTGAGCTGAGATCATACCATTGTATTCCAGCCTGGGCAATAAGAGCAAAACTCTGTCTCAAAAAAAAAAGAAAGAAAGAAAGAAAAAGAAAAAGAAAAAAAAAGAAAGGACCAAAACATGAAAGGGATCATCCTTTCTTTGAGAGGAAAGAAGGGAACAATGGAGAAACACAAGTGCCTGAAGCTAGAAAGCACCAAAAAAAAAGGAGCTCATGTCTGGTGATGTGTGTTTTTGCCAGGAGATAGGAGGAAGGGTCAAGTGAAGGAAGGGGAGAGGTGGGGTGTAACTTAAAGGGTGGTGGTTAGGATTTAGAAGCATTACTATGAGGAACAGAATCAGAGGCCAACTTAAAACACACATTATATATATTTCAGAACAGAATTTAGAATCCTGCTGAGTTTTGTTTTTGTTTTGCTGCATGTTCTAAGGGATTTGGTGCAATCTTTTGAAACTAATTTAGACTTTTAGAAAAATACTTTCAGCTGTGAAATCACATTTAAATAAATGCACCATATATATTCTCCACAAAGCCATGCTTTTGTGCAACCAACACACAAACCTGCAAGAGGATTGTTTAGGGCTGAACATTTGTGTCCTTCTGTGATACAAGAAATACATATTTGATCTCTGCCCTTGGTTCCTAACACAGAACTTCTAAACCCCTTTAAATTGCCAGGGTAATACAGGTATCTTTATTCTAAGAGGTAACCCTTGGTGGGCTCCTGGATAATTTCAGGATAGGGACTTCTCGACAGAGACAACAAGCCATGGTGAGAAGCTTGAAACATTCAGCCCTACCCCCTTATCTTCAGAGAGGGGAGAAGGACTGGAGCCTGAGTTAATAATCAATGACACTTACCCAGTGAAACCTCCATAAGATCCCTAAACTATGGGGTTTGCAGAGCTCCCTGGTTGGTGTGTGTGTCCATGTGTCTGGAGGGTGGTGTGGCCCAACTCCATGGGACAGAAGCTCCTATGCTTGAGATCACCCTAGACCTCACCTTAGTTGCTCTTCATCTGGCTGCTCATCAGCATTCTTTAAAACATCCTTTATAAGAGACCACTAAATGTAAGGAAGGTGTTTTCCTGAGTTCTGTGAGCTATTATCGCAAATTATTGAAACTTAGGAAGAGGTCATGGGAACCACCAATTTGTAGCCAAGTCAGAGAGAAGTGTGAGCACCCTGGGTACCCATTACTTGTGATTGGCATCTGAAGTGGGGCACAGGTTTGTGGGATTTACCTCTTAACCTTGGAATCTGCACTCTGGCTAGTTTGTGTCAGAAGTGAATTAAATTGTAAAACATTCACGGGTTTCTGCAGAGATATGGACAATTGCTTGGTGTAGAACTGCTTGCTCATTCATTATTCACAATACCAAAGATATGGAATCCATCCAAATGCCCATCAATGATAGCCTGGATAAAGAAAATGTAGTACATACACACCATGGAATACTGTGTGGCCATAATAAAGAATGAGATCATGTCTTTTGCAGGGACATGGATTAAGTTGTAAGCCATCATTCTCAAAAAACCAGCACAGGAACAGAAAACCAAATGCTGCATATTCTCACTCCTAAGTGGGAGCTGAACAATGAGAACACATGGACACAGGGAGGGGAACAACATACACCACAGCCTTTTAGGGTTGGATGCAGGAGGGAGATCATCAGGGTAAATAGCTAATGCATGCTAGGCTTAATACCTAGGTTATGAGTTGATGGGTGCAGCAAACCACCATGGCACACATTTACCTATGTAACAAACCTACACGTTCTGCACATGTATCCTGGAAGTTAAAATAAAGTTTAGTAGTAAGATGGCCAAATAGGAACAGCTCCAGTCTCCAACTCCCAGTGCGAGTGAAAGAGAAGTCCGGTGATTTCTGCATTTTCAACTGAGGTACTGGGGTCATCTCACTAGGGAGTGCTGGACAATCGGTGCTGGTCAGCTGCTGCAGCCTGACCAGCGAGAGCTGAAGCAGGGCGAGGCATCGCCTCACCTGGAAAGCGCAAGGGGAAGGAAATCCCTTTTCCTAGCCAGGGGAACTGAGAAACACAACACCTGGAAAATCGGGAAACTCCCACCCCAATACCGCGCTTTAAGCAAACGGGCACACCAGAAAAATATATCCCACACGTGGCCGGGAGGGTCCCACGCCCACGGAGCCTCCTCATTGCTAACACAGCAGTCTGCGGCGATCTAACCGCAAGGCAGCAGCGAGGCTGGGGGAGGGGCGCCCGCCATTGCTGAGGCTTAAGTAGGTAAACAAAGCCGCTGGGAAGCTCGAACTGGGTGGAGCTCACAGCAGCTCAAGGAA
>NW_016816823.1:47613-54148 GCF_001698545.2 Rhinopithecus bieti
TGGGTGCAGCACACCAACATGGCACAAGTATACATATGTAACAAACCTGCACGTTATGCACATGTACCCTAGAACTTAAAGTATAATAAAAAATAAAATAAATAAAAATAAAAATAAAAAAAAGAAATTAGAAAACACACCCCATCTTTGCTATTCACTGATCCAAGGTTTGTCAATTCATCTGCTTACTAAAATGTATTTGTCACTCCAAAGTCAATATTCACAGTGTCTGTATAGTCCTTGCAGACACACACAGAGAGGCAAAAAATTTGAGAAACCCAACGCGTGCTCCCAGCTGAGGTCAAACCCTCTGCCTTCTTGTTTCAGCCCTCACACAGAAATCAAGTGTCCTCCCCACACTCTATTTGGTGCCATGTTTTTTGCATTTTGGGGGGCTTTTTGTTGATGATTCTGCTGTTTAAAATAACTCCCTAACTATGGTGCTATCTACGGTTCCTAAGTGCAAGAAGGCTGTGATGTTATTTAAGGAGAAAAATACATGCATTAGATAAACTTCCTTCAGACATGAGTTACAGTGCTGCTGTCCATGAGTTCAATGTTAATGAATCAATGATATGTGTTAAGGTGTCTTTAAATAGAAACACACATAAAGCAAGCTCATGTATTGATCAGTGGACAAAAATGTTTTGACTAGAGGCTTGCAGTGACCTAACCCCGTATTTTTCCTGGGAGCAATGCTTCTGTATTTACTAACGCAGAGTTCACAGCAACATTATAGAATACAACTGCCATGAATAAGAAAAAGCAACTGTATATTTCTAAGAGAATAATCACATAACAGAAAACATTGATTTTTTTTAAAAATCCCAGTAGCTAACAAGAATCCTTTTCTGGACAAAATCTATAGTTCAAGCATTCAAATCTCCATGTCATAATTTATCCCAGGATTTATTTCATCCGCCCCAAGCCACCCAGAAAACAACCTGCTCTACAGTATTCTACGGCTGATGCCCAGTTCATGAGAGTCCCTGTCATACAGCTACTCAGAGCTCTGAGTACTGATATGATAAAGAGCTGCAATTAGCCAGGTGTGGTGTCTCATGCCTGTGGTCCCAGCTACTCAGGAGAGGAGGCGGGAGGATCACTTAGGTCCAGGAGTTCAAGGTTGCAGTGAGCGATGGTCTGATGGCGCCACTGCACTCCAGCCTGGGTGACAAAGCATGACCCCGTCTCTTAAAAACTAAAATAGCTACAAACAGGATTTTATAATTTATCATAATCTCAAAGGCAATGGAATAAAAAGTTAACATTTAATTCACAGCCCAAGTAAAGGGCAGTATTTGATGACGTGTTTTCTTAATGGGACTTGGATCTGGTTTTCAGTAGCCTATTTCTCCTCTTCTCTTTCTAGTCAACACCCCATACACCTGGAATCCTCTGAATCCGTCCAACATTCAATCCACCTATAAAGGCTCAGCCCAAGCCCCCCTTTCATCTTTCCTCACTCCATCTTTTCCTTCCTTTTCTTCTCCAACGAAGGATTATTGAGGGCTAATGGATGCCAAGCCCTGCTCTAAGCACTAAGGATACGGAAAGTGAGGCCCCTGAGCTTATGGGCTTCATTCCATGAGAGGTAGACAGTAAAAAGCAAGGGCCATAAAGGAAGTGAACGGGAGCTGCAGATGGGGACGGGAGGAGGGGACACAGCAAGTGACAGGTCAGTCTGTGTGACGAGGTGTTGGAAGAGGTCAGCTTTCAGGGTTGGATGAGGCCAGAAGCAGAAGGACACTCCAGGAAACATCAAGTGTGAAACCTCAAGATGGGCAGGGGCTCACAGTGCCCACGACACGGTAAGGAAGCCAGGGCAGTGGAGCATGTCCATGAGGGCGAGACCAGGCATGCAGTACCACAAAGAAAACAAGCTTCCCACCGCAGCTCCGTCCACATGTCCAATCCCATCCTGACCGGGACTGCGCGGCCCAGAACTGGTTATGCTGCCCCGGAGTACCAGGGTGAAATGTCAGTTCTGATGGGTGTATCTTTTGGTCACATCTTCATTACCATGGAAACCTGTGGACACTGTGTTCTTACTTTGAACTTCGTAGCGAGGGTGTATGAGGCCAGCTCCGGGGTAGGTGCTGCTGCATCTGCCTGGATGCCTGAAGATTGCCCTCGTTTTCAGCGAGGTTAATGACTTCGTGAGGATTGAATTCAGGGCCAGCAATTCTTTATCTGCTTTCCCTTGAGCATAGTGTGATCACCCTACACACCTGGCTCTTCATTAAGGAGATTTTTGTTTTATTTTATACTCTTATGATTATTTTTCTGTCCCATTTGGTGAACTCTGTCCTCCCAGCACTCTATCATTTAGCTGGATTATTTTGTCTTCTCTATCAATTACTTTTTGCTCTGAATGAATTCATCTTTTTCAGTTTTCTCTGGATTCCTGTTAATTAGCTCAAGCCAGTTATTTATCATTTTGTGTTCAGCTTTGCCTATTTTCCTCTTAGCTCTTCCTCAGTATAGGTAATAGTTCTGGGATGATGTTGTTTGGGTTCTTAACCTCTTTCTTTAGTTCTGTTATATGCGTCCCAGTTTTATCATCTTTTCTTTTCTTTCTTTCTTTTTTTTTCTTTTTTCTTTTTGAGACAGAGTCTCTCTCTGTCGCCCAGGCTGGGGGTGCAGTGGTGTGATCTCAGCTCACTGCTGCAACCTCCACCTCCCAGGTTCAAACAATTCTCCTGCCTCAGCCTCCCGAGTAGCTGGGACTACATGCGCATGCCACCATGCCCAGTTAATTTTTGTATTTTTAGTAGAGATGAGGTTTCACCATGTTGGCCAGGATGGTCTTGATCTCTTGACCTCATTATCTGCCCTCCTCGACCTTTCAAAGGGCTCAGATTACAGGCACGAGCCACTGCGCTCAGCCCTTATCAGCTTTTCTTTCAGGCCTTACCTTACTGAATGTCAGCTTTCCAGGGTTTTCTATAGTGTAAATTACTAGAGTGGAATTGCCCCTGTTTTCAGATTTTCCACATGATATGCTGACCCCTCACTGTCCTGGTGCATTTTTCTTCACTTTCAGAACTTGTCTTGTGGTGCTCCTCCTGAGCAGGGTGCTCATGACCAGACTCTACTTGCTGATATAAAGTGTGGGAGGCATCTCTTTGTTCTCCCCCTCAGCACTAGAGTTTGAAGCCTAGGAAGATCTAGCTGTACACACTTTCCTCTAACCTGAAGGCACAGGAGAGGAGATGGGGAAGCCCAGCAGAGGCCCAGGGCAGGCTCTGTGAGGACGCCTGGGCTCCACTCTCTCTTCAGAGGATAACAGCAGATGGTAGATCATTCCCCCAACTCAGGGAAGGGCCTGAGAATGTGCTTCTCCCATTTCTCCAAACGTTTCTCCTGCCCACCAAACAGAAGAGAGCAAAAACAACGATGCCCACGTAGTTCACTTTTATCCTGAGTTTGGGATAGGAGTAGCAGACCCTTACCTAGGGGTACTACATACACATGCTGTCGTAATCACCTTAAATATATTTACCAATTTTAACCCTTACAGCTTCACTTTGAGGTGGGAGCTGTTTTCACCCCCATTTTACAGATGAGGAAGCTGAGTCACTGAGAAGTTAGGTGTTGTGCCCAAAATCACATAACTAGAGGTAGAAGCTGTCTGACTTCAAAATCTGTGCTCTCAGATACTGTCCTAGACTGGGTCCCAGGTTTCATGTTTCTCTTTCACTGGCTATCGTCAGTGCATGAAGCCTCACCCCCCCGCCCCCATCAGCCAGCCTGCTCCTGGCTCTTAGTCAAGATACTCCTAGGAAGCAGTCCCCCAGGACGGGATTATTAGCAATGCCCTCTACTCCTTCCTTTTTCAGACTAACTTCACTAATTCTTCCTCCACCTGCCACTAAACTTTCTCATCATCCACATTTCCTATGCTCAGTGGTTTCACCTGCTCCCCATTTAAAGTAGAAACTAGAAACAATAGAATAATCCTTGATTCAGATTTCTACTATACCTTCCTGAATTAATCACCAAGTGCCAAATATTTTACTTTCTAAAATTTTGTCAGATTTATCCCTTTCTCTCCATGTTTGGTACAACTACATTAGTAGAAATCTTCATGAGTTACCATTTGATTGCTGCAACAGTTTTTTTGCCTCTCATCTTGTGTCTTGCAAATCTGTCTTTCATGCAACAGCTGGTGTAATCTATTTAAATAAAATCTGGAGTCCCTTGATGAAAAGTCTTCAATGGTTTCCTGTAGCCAGCACCTTCCCTAGTATGGTGTGTGCAAGGCCAACCTTGACCCGTCCTCTGTATTTCTCTAGCCTCATCTCCTCACTCAAGGGCTCGGCTTTGGGATCTCGGGAACAACTACAGTTGTTGTGAGGTTTTTTGTCTTTGTTTTTAATTAGACAAGGTCTCACTCTTTCACCCAGACTGGAAAGCAGTGATGCCGTCACGGCTCACTGCAGCCTGGAACTGCTGGACTTAAGTGACCCTCCCTTGGAAGGACCTTCTTCCTTCCCCTGTTCATCACATTCTGAAGTCAGTGGAGTTAGATTTTGTTCATTGTTTGACTTGTGGTGGTAAATTTGGGGGCAGGAAGGAAGACAGTTTAGGGAGTCTGAGCCTTTGGGGTTTATTTTACAATTTTTGATCATTTTACCAGGTGCTAAATGACAGAGATTCTGTAATCCATTTTCATTCTGCCATGTTTGCCCAGATGTTTCTGAGAGAAGTCTTTATCTTTTTTGAGGGCATAATAGAGATACATGGGATAAAACAGAAGCACAGAAGCAGGGGCTCCTACTCCCTCAGTTTTGTCAGATTAGGAAAGGCTTCTTACAGAATGTTGACTCTTGAGTTGAGACTCAAAGGATATACGGGAATCAGATAGGTGAAGCCATTGTAGAAATGTATTTGAGAATGATGTACAAGGCAGAGAACCTAGAAACAGCAGTTGTATAAACAGAACTAGGCTAGGCATGGTGGCTCACACCTGTCATCTCAGCACTTTGGGAGGCTGAAACAAGAGGATTGCTTGAGGCCAGGAGTTCAGGACTAGCCTGGGCAGCATAGTGAGACCCCCCCTACTCTCCAAAAACTTCCAGAATTCACTGTGTGTGGTGGTACACGCCTGTGGTCCCAGCTACCTTGCGAGGCCGAGGAGGGAAGATCACTTGAGTCCAGCAGTTTGAGGCTCCACTGAGCTGCGATGGTACCACTACACTCCAGCCTGGGTGAGAAAGCAAGACCTTGTCTAATTAAAAGCAAAAACTGGCCTTTCAGCTGGAAAACCACCATCTTCCAGTAGTTCACCAAAATGACTAACACAAAGGGAAAGAGGAGAGACACCTGACAGGTGTTCTCTAGGCCTTTTAGATGACATGGAGTTGGCTGGGCACGGTGGCTCATGCCTGTAATCCCAGCACTTTGGGAGGCCAAAGCGGGTGGATTGCCTGAGCTCAGGAGTTCACGACCAGCCTGGGCAACATGGTGAAACCCCATCTCCACTAAAATACAAAAAATTAGCCAGGTGTGGTGGCATGTGCCTGTAGTCCCAACTACTCAGGAGGCTGAGGCAGGAGAATTGCTTGAACCCAGGAGGCATAGGTTGCAGTGAGTCAAGATCATGCCACTGCACTCTAGCCTGGGTGACAGAGTGAGACTCCATCTCAAAAAAAAAAAAAAAGGAGTTGTTTCTTTGACCATATTTATGAAAATCTGTAAGAGAGGTGGTATTGTAGATATCAAGGGAAGGGGTACTGTTCAAAAAGAAATGCCCCACAAATGTTACCATGGCAAAACGGAGAGTCTGCTGTGTTGCCCAGCATGCTGTTGGCATTGTTGTAACAAACAAGTTAAGGGCAAGATTCTTGCCAAGAGAATTAAAGTGCGTATTGAGCACATAAAGCACTCTACGAGCCAAGATAGCTTCCTGAAATGCCTGAAGGAACATGATCAGAAAAAGAAACAAGCCAAAGAGAAAAGTACCTGGGTTCAACTGAAGCGCTAGCCTGCTCCACCCAGATACGCGCACTGTGTGAGAACCAGTGGGAAGGAGCCTGAGCTGAGGAAGCTATTCCCTATGCATTCATGGCATATTGAGTGTTTAAATGAAAATAAAAGACCTCTGCACTGTAAAAATGTTTCTCTTCATTGAGTAGAAGTGTGGTGTCTCCTCCTCCAAAGAAATATTTAAAGCAAATTTGAATTTTGTCCTAATTCATTCTGTAATTTACTATTCAAATTTAGTGTATTTCTTTTTTTTTTATTTTTTTATTTTTTTTTTATTATTATACTTTAAGTTCTAGGGTACATGTGCATAACGTGCAGGTTTGTTACATATGTATACTTATGCCATGTTGGTGTGCTGCACCCACCAACTCGTCAGCACCCATCAATTCATCATTTATATCATGTATAACTCCCCAATGCAATCCCTCCCTCCTCCCCCCTCCCCATGATAGGCCCCAGTGTGTGATGATCCCCTTCCCGAGTCCAAGTGATCTCATTGTTCAGTTCCCACCTATGAGTGAGAACATGCGGTGTTTGGTTTTCT
>NW_016816823.1:57392-73507 GCF_001698545.2 Rhinopithecus bieti
GTATTGGGGTGGGAGTTACCCGATTTTCCAGGTGTTGTGTGTCTCAGTTCCCCTGGCTAGGAAAACGGATTCCCTTCCCCCTTGCACTTCCAGGTGAGGCGATGCCTCGCCCTGCTTCAGCTCTCGCTGGTCAGGCTGCAGCAGCTGACCAGCACCGATTGTCCGGCACTCCCTAGTGAGATGACCCCAGTACCTCAGTTGAAAATGCAGAAATCACCGGTCTTCTGTGTCGCTCGCGCTGGGAGTTGGAGACTGGAGCTGTTCCTATTCGGCCATCTTCTTAGTGTATTTCTTGCTGAAAGATGTGAGGTGGCTTATTGTGCAACAAATTACTCAATTGGTTAGAAAACAACCAGATATTAATTATGAAATATTTGTAGTGATTTGAAAATAGTCCCTCCAAATCATCATGGAAGCTCTGATATAATTTTCAAAAAGAAAAAAAATATAGTTCAGAGATCCTAAAGCCTAGCTCTTGAGTAAGAAGATGAGGCTAGAGAAATACAGAGGACAGGTCGAGGTTGGCGTTGCACGCAACATAGTAGGGAAGGTGCCAGCTATAGGAAACCATCGAAGACTTTTGATCAAGGGACTTCAGATTTTGTCTAAATATATCACACCAGCTGTTATGTGAAAGAAGATTTTGCAAGGCACAAGATAAGAGGCAGAAAAACTAGTTGATAAACTATTGCAATAATCTAATGGGTAAACTCATGAAGGTTTCTATCAAGATAGTTGTGCTAAGTATGGCAAGAACGAAATTGATCCGAGAAAATTTTAGAAAGCAAAATATTTGACACTTGGTGATTAATTCAGGTACAGTAGAAATCTGAATCAAGGATGACTCTATTATTTCTAGTTTCTAATTTAAGTGGGTAGCAGCTGAAACCACTGAGTATGGGGAATGCAGATGATGGGAAAATTCAGTGGTAGGTGAAGGAAGAATTAGTGAATTTAGTTTGAAAAATGTACAGTTTGTGTTGCCTATTGTATATGAAATATCTAAGAAGAAATATCAGCCTCTATCCAGAAGTGATTTCTTTCTCCGATACCATTATTACATGCATACTCTTCAACTATTTACCAAAAACTTTCTTATATACACAATGTACATTTGGGTCTAGTTTTTCTTGCTGGATTGCAAACTCGATTATAGGAGGCATATTGTGTAATTTATTTGTATAAGCTCCAGAGTGCCTGTATAGCACAAAGCCTTGCATGTAATTGGTGCTTAATTTATGTAATGAGTTAAAAGATGGCTAGAAGGATAAATGCATGGATGGATGGTTGGATGGATGGATGGTGGCTCATGAATGGATGCATGGATGGATGGTTGGATGGATGGATGGATGGTTGTGTGGGTGGATGGATGGATGGATGCATGGATGGGTGGGTGGATGCATGGATGGATGGATGGTTGCATGGAAGGATGGATGGAAGATGGATCATGGATGGATAGATGAATGCATGGACAAACGGAGTAATGACTTCAAGTTGACTCTAGAGATGTAAGGTGACAGAAAAAAATATGAAAAATGAAACCCAAGTAATAGAATTCTAAACCGATATTTGCTACCAGAAAATACGAGTTTTGTTTTATGTTTGTTTAAATTTATAAGCTGGATGTTTTTCAGGGAATTAAATTTATCAAAGAATCAGAAAAAAAGAGTAGTCTTAAATTATAAAGTAAGATAGATTTATGTAGCTGCTAGGAAGCATTTATACTTATGAAACACATTAAGGGTGAAGCAACATGATTAGCAGTGTTAATAGTACTGAAGGTGATTTCTATGGTAACTCAGTATATCAATTCTGTGCACATTATTATTTCAAAAGATAATTTTTCAAACTACAATCTCATAGCCTGTAAAAATTAAAATATCCATTAAACAGCTCAATTACCTCTGCTGTTTAATGGGTAGCTAGGTTTCCATTAAGGATTCATGTTCAGTTCATTCTTGTTGATGATTTCCCTCTTGTACTTCTTCACCCTCCTGCAGCTTCAGATGACACCTGTGACAGCTCCCTTTCTAGCATGAAGGTACATTTCATAATTATTATTATTATTACAGAAATTATGTTTGACCTGATTGTCTGTAGGAAATGAACTGCTCACCTTTTAGACTCAATAGCCATTTAATACATCAGCAAAGTAATTAGCTAAAGAGCAGCCCAATACCCTGAGGCTAATCATCCACCTCTAAAAGGTAGATAATTTATTCCCTCTCTACTAGTGAAGTGAGCCCCAGTATTATTTACAGATAGAAATTCTTATATTTCTCATCAATTAAATTCAACTGTTGTCCTTTAGAGTCAAAGTTAGTATTTCAAGTGAAAGCACATCCCACCCTCCTTTCTAACACAACCACCTTTAGAACAACTTGGGCTTGAATTTTCTACACTCTTTGACCTTGAACAAATTTCCTAATATCTCTGAGCTGGTATTCGTATCCATAATATAATCTTATAAGGTTATTGTGTGTGTTCATGAGGCAATACGTGCAAAGACCAGCATACAGAAATGATCCATCAGTATCACCTTCACTAAAGACGGATTGTGAAATTAAATCTACCAAGACAGACTTTCCCTCATGGAAGCAGTACCATTCCACTACGGAATTTAGTTGATGCAATTTCCTGGTTTCTGATTTCCACCCGCAGCACAAACATAAAGTCTTCTAGCATGGGTTGGTTCTGGAAACATCAACCAAAGCTCCCCACGGATACAGACAGTCTACTTCCACCCCACGCAATTCTCCCCTGCCCACCAAAGAACATACATTTTAAAAAGACCAGAGTCAGGTCACGGTTACTCGGCGGCAACTGCGGCAAAGCGAGAGCCTGGAGACCTGAGCCGACACTGGGGGCTGTCCGCCCGCCCCGCATTCTCTCGAGGAGTCGAGAAGTCCTGTTGTATCAGAGTAAGATGGACGGTAGCTTTGATTGTGAGTGTGCTGAGCTGGAGCCACCTGATCACTAACAAAAGACATCTTCTGTTAAGCAACAGCTGCCAGGGCTTCCTGTTGAAATATACGGCAACAAAGGAAGCAAAGAAGCAAAAGGGAAATGGTGCCTACCAGCTCCTTAGAACGACGCTGCTCAGAGCTAGTGAGGAGAATGTTCATAGAAGCCTGTTGTGTGCATATTTATTCACATGTTTGTTAAATGTCAAATCGTTTAGCACAGTAATATGAGTGTATAATATGTCATGTCATTCCGTTTGAGTTTCTTGAGTGTTTTCTTTAAACGTCTGCAGAGTTGCTGCCCCTTTCTCGAACTATGAGTACTGCAATCTTTTTAATTCTCGATAGGAGTAGAGCTTTTTGAGCTTTAAGTCTAAGGGGAACTCAACAGGCCTGTTTGGCATATGCAGTGAACATCAAGAAACCATCTTGCTGTGGAAGCATAATTATTTTTCTTCTCACTTTTTGAAAAATCTTTCCTTTTGATGCCAGTTTCCTTGTTTACACAAGTTCAACCATTTGAAAGGAAAAGGCAAGAATTAGGGTTTCAAAATGGCGGAGAAATTTGAAAGTTTCATGAACATTCATGGTTTTGATCTGGGTTCTAGGTTTGTGGACTTAAAACCAGCGGGTTGTGGAGGCAATGGCTTGGTTTTTTCTGCTGTAGACAATGACTGTGACAAAAGAGTGGCCATCAAGAAAATTGTCCTTACTGATCCCCAGAGTGTCAACATGCTGTACATGAAATCAAAATTATTAGAGACTTGACCATGATAACACTGTGAAAGTGTTTGAAATTCTTGGTCCCAGCAGAAGCCAATTAACAGACGATGTGGGCTCTCTCATGGAGCTGAACAGTGTTTACATTGCTCGGGAGTACATGGAGACAGACTTGGCTAATGTGCTGGAGCAGGGCCCCGTACTGGAAGAGCATGCCAGGCTGTTCATGTATCAGCTGCTACGGGGGCTCAAGTATATTCACTCTGCAAACGTACTGCACCGAGATCTCAAACCAGCTATTCTTTTCATTAATACTGAAAACCTGGTGCTGAAGATATGTGACTTTGGTCTTGCACGGATCATGGATCCTCATTATTGCCATAAGCATCATCTTTCTGAAGGATTGATTACTAAATGGTACAGATCTCCACATCATTTACCTTCTCATAATAATTATACTGAAGCCATTGACATGTGGGCTGCAGGCTGCATCTTTTCGAAATGCTGACTGGTAAAATACTTTTTGCAGGTGCACATGAACTTGAACAGATGCTGCTGATTTTAGAATCTGTTCTTGCTGCACATGAGGAAGATCGTCAGGAGCTTCTTAGCATAATTCCAGTTTACATTAGAAGTGACATGACTGAGCCACACAAACCTTTAACTCAGCTGCTTCCAGGAATTACTTGAGAAGCACTGGGTTTCCTGAAACAAATTTTGACATTCAGCCCCATGGATCAGTTAACAGCAGAAGTGCTCTCTCGTCCTTACATGAGCATATATTATTTTCCAATGGATGAGCTAATTTCAAGTCATCGTTTTCATATTGAAGATAAAGTTGATGATGTTTTGCTTACGGATGAAACTCACAGTCACGTTTATAACTGGGAAAGGTACCATGATTGTCAGTTTTCAGAGCATGATTGGCCTATACACAACAACTTTGATATTGATGAAGTTCAGCTTAATCCAAGATCTCTGTCTTATGTCACTGATGAAGAAGTACAATTTGATCCCTGAAAATATGTGGAGATTGGGAAAAGTATCTGGAGGCTCCTGCTTTTGATACCAATTACTCTACTGAGCCTTATGAGCCAGATAATCATAAAAACAAATACTGTGATCTGGAGTGTAGCCATGTTTGTAACTACAAAACGAGGTCATCATCATATTTAGATAACTTAGTTTGGAGAGAGTTGAGTTAACCATTACTATGAACCCAGGCTTATCATAGATCTTTCCAAATGGAAAGAACAAAGCAACTTAAAAAATCTGATTAGAAAGGCAAGACAAAATGTGAAAGGAATTGATTGGTTAAAGCCCAGATAGCACTAGAGGAAGCATCAAAGCAATTGGCTGGAAAAGAAAAAGAAAAGAATCAGGGGTTTGACTTTGATTCCTTTATTGCAGTAACCATTCAACTTATTTCCCAACATGAGCCTACTGATGTTGTTGATAAATTAAATGACTTGAATGCTCAGTGTCCCAACTAGAATTGAAAAGTGTGATATCAAAGTCAGTAAACCAAGAAAAACAGGAAAAAGGAATGGCAAATCTGGCTCAGTTAGAAGCCTTGTACCAACCTTCTTGGGACAACCAGTTTGTGAGTGGTGGGGACGACTGTTTTTTCATAAATCAGTTTTGTGAGGTAAGGAAGGATGAACAAGTTGAGAAGGAAAACACTTGCCCAGTTACTTGGACAAGTTCTTTAGCAGGAAAGAAGATCCTGAAATGCTAGAGACTGAGCCAGTAGAGGATGGGAAGTTTGGGGAGAGAGGAAATGAGGAAGGATTTCTGAACAATAGTGGGGAGTTCCTCTCTAACAAGCAGCTCGAGTCCACAGGCATCCTGCAATTTCACAGTCCAATTGGGTCACCACTTAAGTCAATACAGGCCACATGAACACCTTCTGCTATGAAATCTTCCCCCCAAATTCCTCATCAAACTTACAGCAGCATTCTGAAACATCTGAACTAAAACACTCAGCAGACATTTTCTTTGTATTTTTCATGAAAAGCATTTTGTCTTTTTTTTTTATAACTAGTGTTTAAGTCACTTTTTACTTGAATCAAATGGTGTCATTTAGTAAGGATTTTATTAGTTGGTTTATTTTATTATTGGTTTTTAAAATGTGGACTTTTCTTCTACATGTGAGATGGTTTTCATTTTAACTGGCGTGTCGTTTGCACACAAAATTAAAGAATAAAGCAAAATAATGGAACACAAGAGGAGACAAAAGAAATGCGCTAAGACAAGTAAAGAACATTCTCTCATAAAATGATGATCTGTTTTACAGGAAACAAACCTGGCCTTGAAATTTACACAGCGAGACTCTACATAATTGCATGAAAATATCTATTTTTTTTCCAAAATATTTTTCACTCATGAGTGTTTTCAAGTTTTTCATACTGTACACATTTCTTAAAAGACATGATACAGCAGCAATTGAAAATGAATGCTGAATTTGGTGCACATGTGTTATCTACCTCAAGGTAAGAAGAGTATGTAGCAAAACATATACCACCCAGTGCTTCACAATACACACTTCTATTTAGCCAGCATTTATTGCAGTAAACTATTCTTAATAAGACTCACTCGCTCTTTATAAATGTTCTGGTATGCATTCTTTACAGTGAAGTGTTAATACATCACATCTTATTTATTTTAGCGTATCAGTATATTTTCTGTATTTAATTATAAAAATTAATTTGGTTTAAAAAATGTATTTGCAAATACACTTCTTCAATTTGGCACTATGGTTTGTTGCCTACCTAGCTTAATATATAATGTCAGCTTATCCTAAGGCTGTCCACGTACTTAATTTACTTAAGTGTTCATTTTAAGTAATGTGCTCACTGTGTATAGGAATTTGTATTTTGTAGGTGCGTCGTCTATCTACCAAGAAAAATTAGGAACTGCTTTATTATAAAATGTTCCTAAAAGTCTTGTGTTTATTTTTCTTTTTTAAAAAAGCCTAATAATTTGTGTGCATGGAAGTAATTAAGGTATATCATTATTGTAGTTTAAAAGTTGTACATGATAAGGTATTTTGTTTTACTGTATGTTTTATTGAATGATCTATTCCCCATCCCAAGACAAGCATGAATAAAATTAGGTTAAATGTAACATGTGGCATTGCAGTCTCTTAGAATTTGTTTCATCTATTTTATTTTATTGCACACTATCTGTATCTTCAGTTATCCTATTTGAAGAAAAAGAACAAATAAAACGTGGCCAGCAAAAAAAAAAAAAAAAAATACAAGACCGGAGTTGGTGAAAGAGAGAAACGCTAAGGATGGTAGGAAGTGAAATGGGTCACCTTGCAGATTTGACTGCTGTCCACGCAGACTGTGCTTCTCCTTTAGCCTGACACAGTGTAGTTTTCTCTTCACACCTCTCTGCCTGAACCTGTTCTATTTCATTATTCTTTAATAGCCAGTCCTGCTAAGCTGAACTTATCATCGTTTATAATAAACAATGTTGTCTATATCTTTATTCATTCTGAAAACTCCTATCAAGCAGCTACTTTGGGCCAGGCGATAAGTAGTTATGGGTCCTGCCCTCCAGCACCTACCAGCGAGAGGGAAGAGCCTAGATGCACACAGAAAAAGGACAATACAATACTGAGCACACTGCGGGATTAGAAACATAAGAGCTTTGCACCCACTCAGGGCTGTTACCACCTACAGCCACTCCCGCAAACTGAAGTCGGCTCAGTGAAGCGGTCACTTACCAGCTATATAATCCGTCCTGCCTGCTCTCAGCCAGCTGTTTCTCACTAAGCTCTGCTGTCTTTGATACCCTCTCTTTTCAACTAGAGCCTGCTGCCCTTGGCTTATCAGAGGCTACTCCCTACTGTCATCTCCAGCTCTGCCCACAGCACCTGCTTGTGCATTCGGCGTCTGCATGGACTGAATGTTTGTGTCCTGCCGAAATTCAAATGTCAGAATCCTAACCCCCCATGAGATAGTATTAAAAGGTGGGGCCTTTGGGAAGTGATTAGATCCTGAGGGTGAAGCCCTCATGGATGGGATTAGTGCCCTTATAAAAGGGACCCCAGAGACACCTCTTCTTTTCTGCCTTGTGAGGGTAAAGCAGGAAAGTGGCCATCTATGACCAGAAAGCAGGTTCTCACCAGACCCCAAATCTCCCACTGCCTCTATCTGAACTTCCCAGGTTCCAGACCTGCGAAAAATAAATGCTGGCTGTTTTAGCCACGCAGACTATGGTATTCTGGCAGCTTGCCCTGCACAGGCTAAGACAGCGCCTGTGCTTGGGTCAGTCGGGGTTCATGGCTTTCCTCTTGACCATTCCGCAGCTCCCTTCTCCTCACCCCTTCTTCCAGGACCAGGGTGCCAAAACACTCAGGCCACTCCACAAGCACTTAGAGGGTGCTGAGACCCTTTAAGACATCTTGCAAGATCAAAACTATTTCCTTTTTTTTTCACTTTTAGTTTAGCTTCAGGGGTAGATGTGCAGGTTTGTTATGCGGGTAAACTCATGTCACCAGGGTTTGTTGTACACATTATTTGGTCACCCAGGTACTCAGCCTAGTACCCAACAGTTATTTTTCCTGATCCTCTCCCTCCTCCCACCCTCTGCCCTCAAAAGGCTCCATTGTGTGTTGTTCCCCTCTTTGTGCCAATGTGTTCTCATCATTTAGTTCCCATTTATAAGTGAGAACATGGGGTATTTGGTTTTCTGTTCTGCGTTAGTTTGCGAAGGATAATGGGCTCCAGCTCCAACCATGCTCCTGCAAAGGACGTGATCTCGTTCTTCTTCTGACATTTGCACTGATGGTGGGTTAAACTGCTGATGTTTAGCAGGAATCAGACAATGACACCAAATGGTGCTAGAAGTCAGTGAGCTCAAAACTAAGGTTTAAAAAAAGCCAGTTTTACTTAAGCACTTCACTTTATTGATGAAGCTGTAACAATTATTAACTTTAAGTCTCAGCCTTTGAGTACACATCTTTGTAATATTCTCTGTGATGAAATAGGAAGTATGTATGAGGCACTTCAGCTGCACAGGAAAGTATAATGGTTGTACCACAGAAAAATACATGTGATCATTTGAGTCTCAAGCTGTACTAACCACTTCTTTCATACAACACCATTTTTACTTAAAGAAATAATGCAAACTACCTATGGCTATTCAGTGTTGGGTCTTTAAGAGATATTTTTTTCCAAGATGAACCAAGAGAGCTTGTCACTTCAAGGAAAACAACGGACAGTATTTCTTGCGGATATAAAATCCAACCTTTCAAGCCAAAACTTAAATTTTAGAACATTCCAAAATAAAGATTTTCATGGTGAAGTCAGTAGTCCTTCTAACAATATAATTTTTTGATACCACATAATGAAATGCATTGACATTTGGAAGATCTGCATAACTTGATGAACCAATGTTTTCCAAATAACCCATGCATGAAGGTTCAAAAGCATACATGGGTTATAAAGCTCCATCCAAAGTGAGATAACCCATTGGATTTGAATGTTATGGAGTATAAAATGATACTGGCAGGGTTTCAGACTTCATGCTGCAATTAGCCTTTAAGAAACTGTCACTGGCCCAATCTGGTATAGTATCAAAGACAAATATCCACAATTTTCTGAAAAGGCTATTGATATTAATATGTCCATTTTCTAACTGCATATATGTATGAGACTGGGTTTTCTTTATATACTTCAATCAAAACAGCACATTGTAGCAGACCAAATGCAGAAATAGATATGAGAATCCAACTGCTTTCCTATTATGCCAGACATTAATTAGAAAAAGTGTATCACAACCACAAAAAAAGTAACACATGCCACTTTTCCATTTCTTTTGTTTTGTTTTGTTTGAGAAATTTTAGCGTTTGTTTTTGTTTTTGTTTCTGGAGACAGTCTCACTCTTTCGCCCAGGCTGGAGTGCAGTGACGCGATCTCAGCTCACTGCAACCACTGCCTCCCAAGTTCAAGCGATTCTCCTGCCTCAGCCTCCCGAGTAGCTAGAACTATAGTCACCCGCCACCATGCCCCGCTAATACTTGTATTTTTAGTAGAGATGGGGTTTTGCCATGCTGGCCAGGCTGGTCTCGAACTCCTGACCTCAGGTGATCCACCTGCCTCGGCCTCCCAAAGTGCTGGGATTACAGGCGTGAGCCACCGCGCCTGGCCTATAGGTATTTTTACTAAAATGCATTATTTTATGTCACATAATTGTCATTTTCATTTTAAATGGATTTAATAAATACATATTTTTAACCTTCTTAGATTTATTTCCTAACTTGGAAAATATAGATATCACCCACATAAACCCAAGCTCTTTGTGCCCTCAACAATTTTTAAAAATGTAAAGAGGATCTGAGACCAGGAACTTTGAGAACTACCATGATATGTGTCTCTGGCTTACCCCACCCATGAGACATTAGCGGGAAACGAGCTTCAGGGGGAGCCCAAGGAACACTGCAATCTTTCAGTAGTCAGGGAAGGCATCATAAAGAAGGCCCCTTATGAGCTGCCAGCTGAAGGATGTACAAATTATCTAAGGAGTTTGTGTTCTCCTTAGATAGCTCTCTAAAAGAGCGTAATAATGCCTGTTGATTAGTGTAATGGAAGAACTCTGAACCAAGAGTCATACAATAGGATGTTACTATTTTATAATATAAAGCCATTGATTTATCATCTATGGGTTTCCTGATCTATAAAATGTAGACATTTCTCAGCCTTCCTTGCACATCGGTGTGGCCACATGACTGCTACTTAGTTAATAAAGGCAGGCAGCAAGTTATGTGCAACTTCGGCATCACACTAGGAAGCTGCTTACATCCACTTTCTCTTTCCTGCTTTTCACTGGCTGGAAAATGGCGACTGCTAGAGAAGACTGCCTGGACCCTGAGATATCTACTTGTTGAGGATGGCAGAACCACCTAAGAAACCTGGTAACAAGGAGGCCTCAGGGACCAACGCCACTTAATTTACCCTGGGCTATCTGGTTTGCTCTGGGCTGTTATGTGAGGGAGAAATAAATGTCTAGATTATTGAAATAACTTTTCTACGCATCTCTTTGGTGCAATTTTTGCTTCTACCAAAACTGATGCGGAGCTGAAGACAATTTCTTGATCCTCAACTAAGTAGCAAATATGTTGGTGTTTCTGCATTCACAAATTCAACTCTCAGAAACTCAAAGACTAATTCATCATCAAGAAACAAAATCAATGTACATTATAACCCTGTCTAAAAGCACTGAGACAGGTATGATTTTCAGTTATTTTTCTGCAGGCATTTAATGACACCTTGACTGAACATGCAAATGTCCCCATTAGGATTGTTTCCTTTGCTAGCAAAATATTTTGCTCAGTTATAACCACTTCTTTTTTCTTGACATCATTTATTGCTCTGAATTAATAGAATCTGAATTCACTGATTGGGTGGATGTCAACTTGAAAGCCCATATAGTTCAAAAGCAGGATAACCATTTTTCTTACAATTATATAGTTCATGAACACAGAGTCTTTGGATAATGTGTCACATAAGGTCACTCCTGAGACCAATATAAACAGAAACGGCAAGAGAAATAAGACAGAGGTGTAGAACAACAGGAATTTCTAAAGTTCAATGAAGTAGAAAAAGGTTTGACTATAGACTTTAAACTGGCTTGTCAAAAAGACAATCCTTTTAGAGTCTCTGAACTAGAACAAGATTGGCAAGTAATATAAAAAGTAGAGTATGCCCACACAGTCCAAAATTAGATGGAGAACTACCTGGTGCATTTGCTCTACAAAGACTTCTATATAAGAATAAAATCTAAGATTTTTCTTTTTATTATAATTATTATTATTATTTTGAGACAGAGTTTTGCTCTGTCATCTAGGCTGAAGTGTAGTGGTGCGGTTTTGGCTCACTGCAACTTCCACCTCCCAGGTTCAAATGATTCTCCTGCCTCAGCCTCCTGAGTAGCTGTGAATACAGGCACCCACCACAACGCCCAGATAGTTTTTTGTATTTTCAGTAGAGATGGGGTTTCACCATGTTGACCAGGCTGGTCTTGAGCTCCTGACCTCAAGTGATCCGCCCACCTTGGCCTCCCAAGGTGCTGGGATTACAGGTATGAGCCACCGAAAATTTAAGGTTTTTCTTAATCCTTTTGAGAGTATCATCATTGTCTGTTTTGATATTAAAATCCACCATGATACCTTGGTCTCAAATCTCAGCTATCTTATTTAGGATCTTCTCTTTATCCTTAAAGTCCAACTAAATAGGTGGAAAAATGGAGAATGACTTCATATCATGATGAGATGGTATTAAACTTCCTCAGGCTGTGGTTGCATTTGTCACTGGATGAGACAGGAGGGTACCCAGTGACATGGCCAATCCCAGTTGCCTGTGCTTCTCGATTTCCCCATGCAGGTCACACTATCCTGGAGTCCTCCACAGCAGCTGTTCCTCCCATTTGGGAAGCCAGGGAACCTCAGAGGACCTGCAAAATCATTCCCTCACACACCCGAAATCCTCATGTACACTGTTTCTCACACAATTTCAGATGGTTAAGGGAGCTTCTGAAACCCATTCCTGCATCTTGAGCTTAGATGATTGCCAGTCTCACTGGGTGGAAACCCTCAACCTTCATGCATAAAATTACCCTGCTCAGCAAGTCCCCAGGGAGCACAAAGGAGGCAAAGTTGAGGCACAGGGAGAGGCCTCCAAGTGTCTCTATGACTGGGGTAAGAAGCGCAGGCAGAAACTACACATCGTCACAGATCCCTTCAGACGAAGCCATCCACTCAACAAAACGAGGAGACCACCAATAGGTCCAGGGAATACCTGGTACCATGGAGCAGACCCGGGCCTCTGATTGGCCTGCCCAGAGCACTGTGCATACTTCTACACGTGTGGACATGCGCAGGTGATGCTAGAGGACGGGGGACAGTAAACAGCATTTCTTTCTTCTCCAGTGTCATTTGTAACCATTGAGAAAGGAGGCACCTGGACACTCACTAGATGGAGGTCATAATGGCACCTTCATTACTGATGAATTGATGTGAGGGTGTGGTTCTATGTGTGTGTCCCAGGGGCCTGGGAGGAAATCAGGGGGCCACACAACCGGAGTGCCCAGCCAGGACTGCGGGAAGAGAGAGGGGAACAAACCTCCAGTGCTTTCAGATTGTTCATAGATTAGCTGCACCCAGTCGGGGAGGAAGGTCAGCGGCCAATCAGGCAAATCAATCCTTCACTGGGGAGGAAGAAGGGGAAAGGAATGTCCCTGCAGTGGCAGTCTCTGCACTTGGAAACGCAAAGCCAGGTGTAGAGTGCACATGCATTTGAGTTACGTCTCTGACTCCCAAGGCTGGCCACAGCTTTTTATCATGCCAGTACACGACAGCAGTCACACCTGGTGAGGGCTGCCCCATCTCATGAGGATGCACATGACAGCGTGCGTAGCTTATAAGCATGGGAAACCTAGTATCACATGCATGTAAGCAGGCACAGCATGCACTCATCATATCTGGGATCAACATTGGGTTCACGTCGTATAAAAATGCTGAACTTGCATAATTCAATGATGCTGTGTTCCTGTCAGGTCGCTGGTTTCTCCTCATGCTCCAAATCCAGTCTCTGGCCAGACACTCTCACTCAGACACTTGCTCTTGCACGGGATTCATTTGACAATGATGGTACCCGCGGTCACCAGGAGAGGGAGTCTCTGCACCCAGAGGGTGCCTCAGGGCCCATCGAGGCAGACTCGCACCTAGATGTTAGGGCCACGGCTTCCATGCCTCTCCCATAGAACTCTGTGTGTGACCAACAAGCACATGAAAAGTGCTCAACATCACTAATCATCAGAAAGATGCAAATTAAAACCACAATGAGATACCACCTTACACTGGTCAGAATGGCTGGCTATTATTAAAAGGTCAGAAAAACAGCAGATGTTGGTGTCGATGTCAAGAAAATGGAATGCTTAAACACTGTTGATGGGACTATAAATTAGTACAATTTCTATGGAAAACATTATGGAGAGTTCTCAAAGAATTAAAATAGAACTACCATTTGACTCAGCAATCCCACCACTGGGTATCTGCCCCCGAAAAAAGAAATCATTGTATCAAAAACATACCTGCACTCATATGAGTATTGCAACACTATTTACAATTGCAAAGATATGGAACCAACCTAAGTGCCCATCAGCCAATGACTGGATAAAGAAAATGTGGTACATATATACCATGGCATACTAAACAGCCATGAAAAAGAATGAAATTATGTCTTTTGCAGCAACATGAATGGAACTAGAGGCCACTAAGTGAAATAACTCAGAAATAGAAAGTCATACCACATATTTTCACTTATAACTGGGAGCTAAACAGTGTGAACACATGGACATTGACTGTGGAATAATAGTCATTGGTGCTCCATTAGGTAATTTCTCATCCCTCACTCCACTCCCACCCACCCATTTTTCCGAGTCTCCAGTGGGTGTTATGCTCAGCCATTTTAGTGTAACTATCATCCAAATAGTGTAACTATCATCCTAATAGTGTATCCATCCATTAGAAATTACCTAATGCATACATACACTATTTGGATGATACTTACACTAAGAGCCCAGACTTCACCACTACACAATATACCCATGTAACAAAACTGCAATTGTACCCCCTAAATCTATAAAATAAAATATACAAAATATTTTAAAGAACTCTGTGTGTGTGCGTGTGTGTGTGTGAGAGAGAGAGAGAGAGAGAGAGAGAAAGAGAGAGGTGTATCCATAGGAAGGCCTAGTTGAGATAGATTTAATAGTTATGCATTAGATAATCTTCTGTTTGTCCAGTAATTGTGCTATAAATAAAAGTAATTTGAGCAGGTTACCTCTGGTTGGTTTCTACATTCTCATATCTACTCCACTGGAGTGAAAGTACTGAAGTGCAGTATCAGACTTTGTATTAATTACATTTTCTTATTTTCTGTGTTCTTGATTCTTTAGCATTTAGGGCCTTGCTGACCCTGGAGACGCTGCCCCTCCCAGAGTTTGCTCTCCTAGAGAAAGCAAATAGCTCACCTACGAGCACGCCTTTCAAACACAAAGAAACCAATCCAGAGCCCACTCTCACCACCTTCTCTATGTGGCTCTTACACTCTGGCTCCTGTCCCCCTGCTCTGGTCACCGCAGACCAGGGACAAGATATCTAGGAACAACCCCTAAGTCCTAGAGCCCACTGAAACGATTCAAACCAGCAAATGCTAAACCTGCTCACCCATTCCTTCCCAAGACAGCACAGTAAAGGCTCCTGCCAGCAGCCCCCTCTCTCCACCTGCTCACCTCGCCTCGGTGCTTCCCCACGTGAGCCCCCATGGAGGGAGGGCCACCACACCCAGCTAATTTTTGTATAAAGGACTGGCTGTATGTCTTATCATACTTGATTAAAACAAATCTCAGGTATCATTAAAACAAATTTGAATTCCCTTCTATCCCCACCCTACCTACACCCTAGCCATACATAGCTTTAACACAAGGGAAAGGATCCGTCCTTCTCCATACCAGCCAGGCTGAGGAAACTTAGAAGCAGAAGGTACTCCATGAAGAGATAAAAACCAGCATCAGGGGTCACAATGCCTCACAATGCTGGGCAGGTTCCCATGGAGAGAGCACTGGCCGAGAATAAGAGAGGCACGTGCTCACTGGGAAGTGAGTTGTTTGGTCATGGTATTTTAAACATATAAGACAGAACATCAAGATAATGCATTCCAAAGATACCATCCGGAAGCAAATCAGAAAGTACTGTCAACCGTGAAAAACAATGGTGTGTGTGTAAGAGAAAGAAGGAAGGGGGAAGAGAGAGAGAAGGCCTCCCAGCAAGGTCAAGTTAAGTTGGAGGCATCATTCAACTATATTTCAACATAAACTTAAAACATCTCTCGGCCAGGTGCAGTGGCTCATGCCTGTAATTCCAGCACTTTGGGAGGCTGAGGTGGGCAGATCACTTGAGGTCAGGAGTTCAAGATCAGCCTAGACAAAATGACAAAACCCTGTCTCTACTAAAAATACAAAAATTAGCCAGGCATGGTGACACATGGCTGTAAGCCCAGCTACTTGGGAGGCTGAGGTGGGAGGATAACCTGAGCTCAGGAGATTGAGGCTTCAATAAGCAGAAATCACACCACTGCACTCCAGCCTGAGCAACAGAGTAAGACCCTGTCTCAGAACATAAATTGTTAAAAGAAAATCTCTCATCTTACCTTCTGGGACTACAAATTAAAGGTATGGTTCCTTCCTATGAGCTTCTAAAGCAACTAACACAATGATTTACACAATAATCTAGAGATTTCTGCATATTAGAAGAGACATTTCATATATTATTCTTAAATATAAATTTGTTTATAAAATTTTTTCACTTGTATGCCAATTTTGCAGCAAATTATTTTTATACAAAGATATTCAAATGGAAAA
>NW_016816823.1:73520-98170 GCF_001698545.2 Rhinopithecus bieti
AAGGTATGGTTCCTTCCTATGAGCTTCTAAAGCAACTAACACAATGATTTACACAATAATCTAGAGATTTCTGCATATTAGAAGAGACATTTCATATATTATTCTTAAATATAAATTTGTTTATAAAATTTTTTCACTTGTATGCCAATTTTGCAGCAAATTATTTTATACAAAGATATTCAAATGGAAAACTGTAAAGAGTAGTTAGCATTTTACCTAATTTACATACGAAAAGTCTAAGTTAAAGTGCACATTACACATGCTCTGATTTCAGCAAGAAACAGATTAGTACACTTTATAAAACATTGACTATTTTTTATTATAAATATAATAAGTGCTCATTAAAGACAATTTGAGAAATATCTTATAAATATAATAAATAAGCCTTTACTCATATTTTCATTTTTCAGTTGCAACCAATATTAAAATTTAGATGAATTTCTATAGTTTTATGCATAAATTTTTGCATCTCCTTCAATTTACCTACATCCTTATTTGCTCATCTCACATGACACTGATGGCAGAGATGGCCAGTCCTCCAACTTCTACAGAGAAGAGATGTTGCTGAAAAGTGATGACATGCCCTAGGGACTGCAGCATCCAGGTGTCCAGGGATGAGATCCAGGCTTACAGGACATGGTGAAAGTGAAGATGCCACCTCCAAGTCTGGTCCAAGTAAACCTCCCACGTGAGCCTCTCAGGCTCTCCCTTCTCTCCCTTTTCCTTGTTGGACATCAGCACCAGGCTAGCCACAGATGCCATGCATCAAAACATCAGAGCTTTGTTCAGTCTGAGTGCCTGGATCCCAGCTATGTGACACAACCCCCCTTGTCCTCATCAACTTCAGGTGAGACCTGTGTGAAGGGACAGGACTGGGAGTCTCATTCTTATAATGGCTGATGTTAACAAGTAGAACTGTCCCACCTCCAAAGAGAAGATTAGCACAAAATTAACAAATGCAATTTAAGTTACTCTTTTAATGATGAGGTTCATTTGTGCAAGAATAAAATGAAAGACACTTCATTTCAAACATTGACCTGCTCTTATGCACAGATGAAATATTCACAATGATAGCATTGCTTTCAACATGACCTATAATTTCAGGGATTGCAGATATGTAAGCAGAAAGGATGACAGAGCCAGGTCTGCCATGATTATATTGCTAGAATAGCCTTGTTTAAGTCATTTTAAAAGGCGTTTATTATCAGACATCTTTCTTTCTGCAAGCGAAACTGGGACTTGAAAGAAAAAGTGACATAAGTATAATGGGCCTTTTTCAGATCACAATCATTGGCCTACCCTAAAAGCACATGTCACTTCCTTGCTGCCTTTCTCTATCTTGAATGCAGCCATCCTGTAAATCACTCACCATGAGTAATAGCTGAAAACATATGGAGTCCCAGCCAGATGCAGTCCAGCCAGAATGAAGAAACCTTGCATCCTTAGTTCATTTACAGCAATGGCATTTGTAGCACTCTTTAAAATAATCTGGATCAAAGCACTTTGCAGCCTTTTGTGTGTTATTAGAACACCCATTGTCCTCACTGTTTGTATTCCTGCCACCAGATGTTCCCAGCATCCCAAAAGAACCCACGTTACCTTTGTGAGAGTGATCTCCATTACCTGCCTTGAATTCCCTTTGAGAAGTCCAAAGGAATAAACCTCGTAGGAGATCTCAGTTATAAAGGCAACTTTAAGGTTTTTGAAAATTTAACAACCACATTTCACTTCAACTGTGGTGAGAGGTCTCCCAGGCACCACCACCTGCCCCCTCATTCTCTCAGACCCTCAAGACCACATAGAGTCCCAGTCAATACACTGGAAGCTGGTCTCCACCCTCAGACAACCAGATCCATTCAGCCATAGAGCATCTGTCCTGACTTTGACTTCATTATATGCAGTAGAATCATTTCTCTGAAATGTTCAAGACCTGACATTCCAAGACCAGATATCAGGGACTGAGACCTCTTAACATCAAAGGAACACAATGATTTAAAAGAAGAAGGAAAGAAAATACTTCAGAAAACCCATATAAATGTTTAGGATATGGTCTCACTCTTTCCTTTCCAGAAAGAACAGGTAGCAATTACCTGTCCTGGCCTCTGCCAGCTTGTTGATATGACTAGGTATTTGCCTGAAAAATAACTCCAATAATAAGAATCTTATGCAAAGACCACAAATCATTTTCAATCACTACAATACTTCTCTAGATTTATCCATTAAAATTATGTTATTTGTAAATAATCTTCTACTATAATTCATTTAATTGATCTTTCTAAACAGCTGTGATCAAAGTTCTCAAGAGTGGATCCAGAGTATCAAAAGAGCTCAACTTCAGTGTGTGTGTGTGTGTGTGTGTGTGTGTGTGTGTGTGTGTGTGCGCATTGCCAAAACCTTGATTACATCAACACTTAGATGTATTGTTGTCATTTTCAATTCATGAGTTCTAATTAAATGCTTTATTCTTTCCTAAAAAGTTTTAGTTTCCCCTTCCTGATGGTGAACAGCGCTCTCATTCACCAATCACTCAAGCCAGAAACATAGGATTCAATCTCACCTACTCCACCCCTTCCATACTATTCTCATTCCAAAGCTGAATGTTTTTTGTTTATTCTGTTTATTTAATATCTCTTCCTTCAATATCCTTCCCTTCATTTGCACTACCATTCAGTCAACAAATACTAAGTGTTTATTGAGCACCTAGTAATGTGGTAAGTAGGTACTATCCAAAAATGAATTCAATTTAGTCCCTACCTTTAAGGAGGTCACAGTCTACAAAGAGAGAAAACACACAAAATAAACTCAAAGTTAATCATCATCATAGTTAACATTTATTGAGTATTTATAATGTGTCAGACTCCATTACATCAAATTCTTCAAATGACCCTAACAACTATGTGCTGTCATTATCATCCTAAATATGAAATCACTGAGGCTTAGACAAATCAGTTTGTCAAAGTTACAGAATACAAGAGCAACAGACAAAACTCAATTTTGTTTCTGTATGCTAACAACAGACTATTAGAAATTAATCTTTAAATGCCATTCACAATAGCATCAAAAGAATATGAACTGCTTTAGGATAAATATGTCAAAAGGTGAAAGGCCTGTCACAGTAGGAGTAATTCTAAAATTATCCCCAGTCAGCCATGACTTTGTATAATTCCCTCCCCTTGAGTTTGGGTGGGACCTCCAAGTGGCTTCTAACGAATAGGATATGACAAAGGGGAAGGGACTTTTCAGATGGATTTAAAGTCACTAATAAGTTGGCTAAATTAATCAAAAAAGAGACTATCCTAAATGGGCCTGACCTACTCAGGTGAGTAGTTTAAAAGCTGGTCTCTCTCTCTGTGTATATCTATCTCTTTCTATCTCTTTCTCTTTCTCCCCTCTTCCTTGCTGGCCCTGAGAAGCAAGTCACCATGATTTCCACAACTGCAATAAAAGGAACATGGAGAACAATGAGCTAAGCTTAGAACCTCAGATGAGACCACAGCCCAAACACACAACCTTGGGAACCCCTGACCAGATTTCCCAACTAAACTGTACCTAGGTTCCTTTCACCAGATAATAAATGTGTGTTGGTTTAAGTTGCTACGTTTGTAGTACTTTGATGTGTGGCATAGAAAACAAACATGCTTGCATGGAAAACTATAAGATATCATCAAGAAAAATTTTTAAAGACCTGAATGAATGGAGAAATATACTAGGTTTGTGGTTCAGAAGACTCATTACTAACATTTTAATTCTCCCTAAACTGATCTATAGATTCAATGCAATCACAGTCAATATCTCAGCATGCTTTTGTATAGAAATTGACAAACATGCTAAAATTCACAAGGAAGTTCCAAGGACCTAAAATAACCAAAACAACTTTAAAAAATTGGAGAATTAATTCAGTTTGCTATCAAGACTTCATATAAAGTTTAAATAACACATACTGTATTGGTGTTAAGACCAATGTGTTGGTATCAAGATCAATTGAAAAGAATAGTCAGAAACAGATTGGTACATATGTGAGCAAGTGATTTTTAACAAGAGTGCAGAACAGTTCAGTGGAGAATAGATCGTCTTTCCAATGTGATGAAAGAATTGGATATTTTATCCAAAAAAAAACTTTAATACATAATGCCCACTATATACAAAAACGAACTCAAAATGGATCATATATCTAAATGTAAAACTTAAAACTACATAAAATTTTAAAAAATAGGAGAAACTGTTATGGCCTAAGTAAACTTTTTAATGTAACACAATAAAATAACACATTGATAATTTGGGCACCATCAGAATTAAAACCACGTACTCATTGAAAAACACTGTTAAGAGGATGAAAAGACACCCTACAAACTGAGAGAAAATATCTTCAAATATTATATGCTACAGGATTTGTAATTAAAAAAATGCTTTAAAAATGGGCAAAGAATCTGAATACTCATCACAGCAAAGACAATACGTGTATTTCCATAAACACATGAAAGGACGTTCAACATCATCAGTTATAAGGGAAATACTAATAAAAATCACAGTGAGATGCATATGCCTATTAGAAAGACTAAAATTTTAAAGGCTGATCACATTAAATGTGGGGAAGTCTACGAAAGAACTTAAACTCTCATCACTGCTGATGAGAACGTAAAATGGTACAGCCACTTTGGTAGGTATTTTAAAATTGGGCACACGCCTGTCATATGGCCCAAGCATTCCACTCATAGTTACTTACCAAAGAGACATGAAAGCATATGTCCATGCAAAAAAATTGTAAAGAATATTCACAGCAACTTTATTTGTAAGAGCCACATACTGTGAACATCTCAGATGTCCATCAACAGGTAAAAGGATAAACTGTTGCATATCCATACCATAATTCTATGGTACCAGCATATACTACCCAGCAACACAAAGAAATAACTATTGATGTATGCCACAACATAGATGTATCTCAAAGTAGTCTTGCTTGGTGAAAAAGGCCACACATAAAGGAGTACATTGTGTGTCTCTTTATATAAAAAATCTAGATATTGCATATTAATCTAAAGTGACAGAGAGCAGGTGAGTGGTTGGCTGTGGACGGGGGTGCTGGGAGAGGAGGTTAGAGGAGGAGATGGGTTTGAGGAGGGGATTACAAAGGGGTGGCAGATATGTTCACTATCTTGGTTGTGGATTGTGGTGATGGTGTAATAGGTATATACATATGCTAAAACATATCACATTGTGTCCTTTAAATATGTGCAGTTTATTGTATTAAATTATACTTAAATAAAACTGTCTGTACAACTCTGTAGTAACACTACAGCCCACTTGGAATAAAATCCAATCTCCTTTACATGCTACAAAGCATTACACAATCTGGTCCTCAAAGCTCATCTCCCACCCACTCTTTCCTCTGCCCACTCATTTGCAGACATATTGTCTTTCGTTCTATTCTTCAACAGATTACATTTATTCTCACTCCAGGGCCTTTTTTGGATTTGATTTCCTTCTCCCTGGAACACTATTTCCCTGACTCCACTTCCTTTCAGATCTCAGCTCAGATGCCCACTCCTCACCCAGTCTAAAATAGCACCCCAAACCATATATTACTGTTCATTTTAACATTTAGCCCTGCTTGTACCTGCGTCTATAACATTGTCAATGAGAGTGTCTGGAAAAGATGTGCATGGAGCTGGGTCTGGAGAGATTATTAGATTAATAGCATTAGAAGTGATAGGGAATGAGGAACCCATAGGCAGAGATAGGGAGAAGAAAAACAGTATGGTACATTTCTAGAACCAAAAACATTACCTGAATTTGTGGAACTACAAATGTCCATAGCAACAGAAATGGAGCAACCATCAGATCCACAGAGCCTTATACATAACGCTTAAGAGCCAAGACTTCACACTGAAGAATTTTAAGTAGGATAGCTAACATTTTTGGCTTGGATTATGCACCCTGGTGGTGGAAACAAAATAAGAAACCCCAATGATAGAGATAGAAAGAAAGATGAGAGTTTTATGACATTACATTTAAGAGCTAAAGTACACAGCACTCAATGACCGAGTAACGTTAAAACAGAAAGTCAACTGTGTTCCTTGTGCTGTTCATTTGGCTTCACTAGGAAGAGGATGAGACTACTTAACTGAGAGATAGAATGCAGAGAAGCCAGTTTAGATGAATTGGGAACATACTGGATTTGAGAGTTGTCTCTCATGGCCGAGAAGAGATATCCAGCAGTCGAAGTATATATAAGTCTAAAACTTGGGGAAGTAGGCTAACTTGAAATCATTAGATTGTGAAAGGAAATTTGTAAACCACAAGAATAACTGGAGTTATTTACAGAGAGTCTATGGATATAGAAGAGCATTGAGCCAAGGCGGAACCATGGAGAACGCCATCATCGCCATCCCTCATATTGATTCCCACTTGCTACAAGACGGGCTATGAGCTTTAACTATGTTGGTTCATATAACCTGTTATGCTATTACGAGTCTGCCTCCCCAACATTTTCCTTCCAACCATCTAGAGCCAACTCATAATTAAAGAAGCACTGAATAATTCAAAAATAAGTCCAACATATATAGATTGCGATCGTTCTCCTGCTCCTCAATGGCATGGGAGAGTCAAATGTCACTTGCGTGCTAGCACTGAAGGTTTTCATTAAAAGGAACATAAGAATGAAGACAATTTGGCAGGGCACGGTGGCTCACGCCTGTAATCCTAGCACTTTGGGAGGCTGAGGCGGGTGGATCACGAGGTCAGGAGTAGAAGACCAGCCTGGCCAACATGGTGAAATCCTTTCTCTACTAAAAACACAAAAATTAACTGGGCATGGTGGCACATGCCTATAGTCCTAGCTGCTCAGGAGGCTGAAGCAGGAGAATCGCTTGAACCCAGGATGCGGAGGTTGCAGTGAGCCAAGATCGCACCACTGCACTGCAGCCTAGGCTAAAGAGTGAGATTGGTCTAAAAACAAAAAAAAGACATTTTAAAAGTAAAGAGAAAACAGTGAAGGGGTGGAGGAGGGTTTCTAGAACAAGATGAAGAAAATAAACTGGAATGTCAGTCACAGATAATTTGCAGGGTGCAGGGGCTGTGGGGTGGTGTAGCTGTCCAGGGCTCTGATTAAAAGTAGTCTTATGGTTCCGAAATGAATATGTTATTTAAGAACCTGGCAGGAAAGAGAAACATGTTTTGAAACAAAATGACAACCTGAGGATTTCAATGTCAATTAAATCAACATAAAATAGATAATTGTAAGAAAAGAACATTCAAGTACAAAGAGATCCAACAAAACAAGAACTAAAAGAACCTGTTGGTTGGGCACGGTGGCTCACCCCTATAATTCCAAGAGTTTTACAGGCCAAGGTGGGAGGATCACTTGAGCCCAGGAGTTTGAGACGAGCCTGAGCAACATAGGGAGACCCCCATCTCTACAAAAAGAAAAAAAAAAAGCAGATGGCCAACTTGAAGCAGCCGGTGTGTGACACTCTTACGGAGAGAAATAAAACAGGCGAGTAAATACTACAACTGAAGCATCCAGGGGCATGCATTGGGATTCATCAAGGAAACAACTTGACCCATGGAGAATGGACAGGAGCAAGACAGGACGACTGCCCACCCGGGAGTGACTCGGAGTCCGTGGAGGCTCCCCCACCCAGGGAAATGGTAAGTGAGTGAGAGACCCCGGGGACCCACACTCTTCCACAGATCTTCACAATCTTTAGGCCAGGACACCCATCTTGAACCCACTCCACCAGGGTTTTCAATCTGACATGCAGAGCTACAAGGAGATTGGCAGAACTGCCCATCAGGCATATGTGGAACCCTGGGAGCCTTGGATCTGCGGGAATCCCAGCAATGGCAGCTGCAGCTTCAGGAAAGGAAGAAGTCAGGTCCCCTCACATCCCCCCAGGAAAGGGAGGAGGTCAGGTTCCCTCACACACCCCCAGGAAAGAGGGAGTCAGGCTCCCTCACACCCCCCGCCCCAGGAAAGCAGGGAGGTCAGGCTCCCTCACATACCCAGAGAAGGGGCTGAGTCCAGGGGGCTCAGCAGCAAGGGTCTGCGGCCTCACTTCCCCAGCACCCCACGGGATAAGATCCACAGGCCTGGGACTCCAGCCACCCACAGCAGGTGCTCTCAGGCCTGTTCTCAGGTAGCAGTTCCAAGCCTTGGCTGAGATGGAGCTCCTGGAGGGAGGTGGGCCACCATCCTTGCAGTCTCACAGCCTTTGTTATTGCTGCCTTCAGGCTCTAAAGAGTCTGAGGTGACTAGGAATTGGAGCGGACCCCACCCTACGGAAAAGCAGCCAGACTGCTTTTTTTACGCTGGTCTCAGATCCCATTTCTCCTCACTGGGTGAAACCTCCCAACCTGGGACTCCAACATTCTCATACTGGTGCTCTTGGGGTGGCAGCAGCTCTGCACCTCCCTGGGCCTAAGCCACCAGAGGGAGAGGTGGATGGGCATATTTGCTGTTTCACGACTTCACTGCTGTTGCCTTCAGGGCCTGGGGAGTCCAAGGTGACCAGGGACTGGAGTGGACCCCAGTGCAGTGCAGCCGCCCTGTGGAAAAGGAGCCAGGTGGTCTCATTTCTCCTCCCTAGGCAGGACCTCATGACCTGGGACTCCAGCCACCTGCTGCTGGGGCTATCAAGCTGGCGGCAGCTCTGCACCTCCCTGGGACAGAGCTCCCAGAGGGAGGGGTGACTACCATCTTTGCTGTCTTGCAGCACTCACCTTTGCTACCTCTAGGCTCTGGACAGTCCACAGGGGCTAGCGGCTGGTCCAGACCCTGCCAGCACAGCCACCCTGCCTCTGCCTGATCACTTCAATTAGAGGTGGTTCAGCATTTCTCCCAGGAGGAAATCCCAGGGCTAATAGGCAAACAACCTTTCCACCATCGCAGCTGCAGTGCTAGAGAAGGAGCAAAGGGCCTGGTCTCTGTGCCGAAACCTCCAGCACACAGCAACCGCCTTACAGAAAGGAGTTCTGTCCCTCTACCCTGAGAATCCCATCCCTGACTTTTCACCAGGCAAGGCCTGGGATCAGGACCACAGAACAACTGCCCCACCCATGGCTGAGCATTCCTGCTGGTAGTGGCTCTAAATTTCCCCTGAGGAAGAGCTTCCTCGGGGCAACTGATCCCCCGCTCTGCCACTGCCTGGGTTCTCCCCCAGCTACCCTCTGCCTGGGGAAGAAACGAAAAGCCTGAGGGCTACAGCTGAGCTTACAGCACACCACAGTCACCATGTGGAGAGGAGCCCAGTCTCCTCCCAGTGAGCCCTCAACCCCACTGCTCCCCAACAAGCAGAACCCCCAGCTAAAGCCAGCAGTGCAGCTGCCCCACCCTCTGGCTGAACACTCCCAGTAGCAGTGACTCCACAGTTCTCAGAGGTGGAGCTCCCAGGGACAACCAAAAGTGCCTCCCCCACTTCCTCAGCAGTGATACTGCCCCTGCTGCCCTCAGACTGACAACGGAGCAAAGAACCTAAGTGCCTCATCCACATCTCCAGCAACTTGCAGTTGCCCTAAGGAGAGGAAGTCAGTGTGTCTCCCAGAAGTCCCACCCACCATCTCCCCGACTCTTCAACCGTCAGGGCCCCCAACTTGGGCTCACAGCACAGCCCCCCAATCGCAAGCTGATTGTACCAAATGATTGCAGCTCCGCACCTCTCTAGGGTGAAGCCCTAGGAGACAAGTGAAAGACCCCTGACCACAACCACTGCTAGCGTCCTTTCCTCTACTGTCTCCAACTTAGGAAGGAAATATAAGCCCTGAGATCACCCCAGAGCTGTGGTGTGTAACCCGGGAGTGCCAAGCCGAGATCTGTAGCCAGTATTCAGATGGGAGAAGAGCCCACACTTTCAGAGCATTGAGAGGGAGCATGGCTGTAACTGTGAGGAAATTAATATAGAGGAGTCGTGTGGCTAAGAGCCTACTTACTGACCATTACACCTAAGCACCACCTACTGGATCACACCCCAAAACTTCAACACCGAAAATACTTTGCTAACATACCCCCCTATGAAACCAAAAAAAAGAAGTCAGCTACAAATAAAGTCCCTGCACAAAGCCTCGGTTCTGTGGAAACATCCAGAAAAGAAGTCTACTGACTGTACTCAAACTATACTGCAGTTTAAGGAATAGCCACACAAAGAGGTGAGAAAGAACCAGCACAAGAACTCCAGCAACTAAATTGGCCAGAGTATTTTCTGTCTTCCAAACGACCGCATTAGTACTCCAGCAAGGGTTCCTAACTTGCCTCAGATGACTGAAAATACAGAAATAGAATTGAGAATATGGATAGGAAAAAGACAATTGAGATTCAGGAGAACATCAAAACCCAATCCAAGGAATCTAAGAATAACAATGAAATGATACAAGAGCTCACAGACAAAATAGGTAGTACAACAATAAAACAACCTAACTGACCCAATAGAGCTGAAAAACACACTATAAGAATTTCAAGGCCAGGAGCAGTGGCTCACGCCTGTAATCCCAGCACTTTGGGAGGCCGAGGCAGGCAGATCATGAGGTCAGGAGTTCAAGACCAGCCTGGCCAACATAGTGAAACCCTGTCTCTACTGAAAATACAAAAAATTAGCCAGGCATGGTGGCACGTGCCTGCAGTCCCAGCTACCTGGGAGGCTGAGGCAGAAGAATCACTTGAACCTGGGAAGCAGAGGTTGCAGTGAGCCGAGATGGTGCCACTGCACTCCAGCCTGGGCGACAGAGTGAGACTCCGTCTCAAAAATAAAAATAAAAAAAATAAAAGAATTTCAAAATGCAATCACAACTGTTAACAATAAAATAGACCAAGCCAAGGAAAGAATCTCAGAGCTTAAAGCTTGGCTTTCTGAAATAAGATAATTAGACAAAATAAATAAAAATGAATGAAAAGGAATGAACAAAACCTCTGAGAAATATGAGATTGTATAAAGAGGCCAAATCTATGAATCATTGGTGGCCCTGAAAGGGATGAGAAGAAAACAGTCAACTTGGAAATCATATTTCAGGATATGGTCTATGAAAACTTCCCCACCCTCAATAGAGAGACCAACATACAAATTCAAGAAATGCAGAGAACCTCTGCAAGATACTACACAAGAAGATCATCCCCAAAACACATAATCTTTGGATTTTCCAAGGTCCAAAATGAAAGAAAAAACGTTAAAAGTGGCTAAAGAGAAAGGGCAGGTCAACTACTAAGGGAATACCTTCAGACTAACAGTGAACCTTTCAGCAGAAACCCTGTAAGCCAGAAGAGATTTTTTTTTTTGGGAGGGGGATGCCTATGTTCAACATTCTTAAAGAAAAAGATCTCCAACCAAGAATTCCATATACAGTCAACCTAAGCTTCATAAATGAAGGAGAATAAGATCATTTTCAGACAAGCAAATGCTGAAGGAATTCATTACCACAGACCTGCCTTACAAGAGCTACTGAAAGGCACATTAAATATGGAAAGGAAGGATCATTACCAGCCAATACAAAACCACACTTAAGTACACAAACCAGTGACACTATAAAGCCACACAAATAAGCCAGCATAATAATCCACTTACAACACATTGACAGAATAAAATACACGCATGTCAATACAAACCATGAATGTAAATGAGTTAAAGGCACAGAGTGGCAAGGTAGATAAAGAAGCAAGAGTCAATAATATGTTGTTTTCAAGAGACACACCTCACATGCAATGACACCCATAAGCTCAAAATGAATGAATGGAGAAAAATCTGCCAAGCAAATGGAAATCAGAAAAAATCAGAGATTGCAATCCTAATTTCAGACAAAACAGACTTTAAACCAAAAAAGACAAATAAAGGCCTTACATAATGGTAAAGGGTTCAATTCTACAAGAAGACCTAACTATCCTAAATATATATGCACCCAACACAGATTCATAAAGCAAGTGCTTAGAGACCTATGAAGAGACTTAGACTCCCACACAATAGTAGTAGGAGACTTCAACAACCCACTGACAGTATTAGACATATCATCAAGACAAAAAATTAACAAAGTATTCAGGACCTGAACTCAACACTTGACCAAATGGACCTAATAATGTCTGCAGAGCTCTTCAACCAACAACAGCAGAATACACATTTTTCACATTACCACATGGCACATACTCTAAAATTGACCATACAAGCTGACATAAAATAATTCTCAGCAAATGTAAAAACTAAAATCATACCAACCACACTATCAGACACAACACAATGATAATAGAATACAAGACTAAGAAAATTGCTCAAAACCATACAATTACCTGGAAATTAAACAAGATGCCCCTAAAATGACATTCAGATTAACAATGAAATTAAGTCAGAAACCAAGTTACTTGAAACTAACGAGAACAAAGATACAATATACCAGAATCTCAGGGACACAGATAAGGCAGTGTGAAGTGAAAAATGCATAGTACTAAATGCCCACATAAAAAAGTTAGAAAGATCTCAAATTAACAATGTCACATCATAGCTAGAAGAACTAGAGAAGCAACATCAAACCAGCCCAAAAGCTAGCAGAAGAAACAACCTAAAATCAGAACCGAACTGAAGATTGAGATACAAAAAAAATTCAAAAGATTAATGAATCCAGGAGTGAGTCTTTGAAAAAGAAAATGAGAGAGAGACTTATAGTTAGAATAATAAAGAAGAAAAGAGAGAAGATCCAAATAAACACAACTGAAAATGACAACGGGGAAATCACCACTGACCTAGCAGAAATACAAATAACTATCAGAGACTACTATGAACACCTTTATGTCCACGAACTAGAAAATCTAGAAGAAATGGATACATTCCTGGACACGTACACCCTCCCAAGACTGAACCAGGAAGAAATTGAATCCCTGAACCAACCAAAAACAAGCTCCTAAATTGAATCAGTAAAAAAATAGCCTACCAACCAAAAAAACCCCAGGTCCAGGTGAACTCATAGCCAAATTCTATTGGATGTACAAAGAAGAGCTGGTACCATTCCTACTGAAACTATTCCAAAGAATTGAGGAGGAGTGACACCTGGCCAATTCATTCTATGAGGCCAGCATCATCCTAATACCAAAACCTGGCAGAGACACAATAAAAAAGGAAAATGTCAGGCCAGTATCCTTGAAGAATATAAATGCAAAAGCCCTCAACAAAATACTAGCAAATGAAATTCAGCAGCACATCAAAAAGCTAATTCACCACTATCAAGTAGGCTTAATTCCTGGGATGCAAGGTTAGTTCAACAAATGCAAATCGATAAATGTGATTCATCACCTAAACAAAACTAAAGACAAATACTACATAATTATCCCAAGAGATGCCAAAAAGCCTTTTGATAAAATTCAACATCCTTACATGTTAAAAACTCTCAATAAACTAGGTATTGAAAGAACATATGTCAAAATAATAAGAGCCATCTGTGATAAACCCACAGCCAACATCATACTGAATGGGCAAAAGCTGGAAGCATTCCCTTTGAAAGCCAGCACAAGACAAGGATGCCCTCTTTCAACATTCCTGTTCAACACAGTATTAGAAGTTCTGGCCAGGGCAATCAGGCAAGAGAAAGAAATAAAGGGCATTCAAATAGGAAGACAGGAAGTCAAACTATTCCTGTTGCAGATCACAGAATTCAATACCTAGAAAACTCCACAGTCTCTGCCCAAAGGCACCTTCAGCTGATAAGCAACTTCAGCAAAGTTTCAGGATACAAAATCAATGTGCAAAAATCACTAGCATTCCTATACACCAACAACATCCACACCAAGAGCCAAATCAGGAACGCAGTCCCATTCACCATTGCCACCAAAAGAACAAAATACCTGGGAATACAGATAACCAGGGAGGTGAAAGATCTCCACAAAGAGAATTCCAAAACACTGCTCAAAGAAATCAGAGATAACACAAAGAAATGAAAAAATATTCCATGCTCATTGATAGGAGAACCAATATTGTTAAAATGACCATACTGCCCAAAGTAATTTATAGATTCGATGCTACTCCTGTCAAACTACCAATGACATTCTTCACAGAACCAGAAAAAAAAATTATTTAAAAATGCATATGGAACCAGAAAAGAGTTGGAATAGCCAAGGCAATCTTAAGAAGAAGAAGAAAAAAAAAAAAAGCTGGAGGCATCACATTACCAGACTTCAAACTATGCTACAGGGCTATAGTAAACAAAACAGCATGGTACTGGTACAAAAACAGGCACATATGCCAATGGGACAGAATAGAGAGCATAGAAATATTGCCACACACCCACAACCATCTGATCTTCAACAAAGCTGACAAAAACAAGCAATGGGGAGAGGAATCCCTAGTAAATAAATGACACTGGGATAACTGGCTAGCCATATGCAGAAGATTAATATTGTACCCTTTCATTCCACCATATACAAAAATCAACTCAAGATGGATTAAAGACTTAAATATGAAACCAAAAGCTATAAAAACGCTGGAAGACAGCCAAGGAAATACCATTCGGTACACAGGAATGGGCAAAAATTTCATGATAAAGATGCCAAAAGCAATTTCAACAAAAAGAAAAATTGATCTAATTACACTGAAGAGCTTCTGCACAGCAAAAGAAACTATCCACAGAGTAAACAGACAACCTACAGAATAGGAGAAAATATTTGTAAGCTATGCATCTGACAAAGGTCTAATATCTAGCATTTACAAGCAACTTAAACAAATGTACAAGAAAAAACAACCACACTACCCCATTAAAAATCGGGCAAAGGACTTGAACAGACACTTTTCAACAGAAGACATACATATAGCCAACAAGCATATGAAAAAATGCTTAATATCACTAATCATTAGAGAAATGTAAATCAAAATCACAATGAGATATCACCAGTCAGAATGGTGATTATTAAAAAGTCAAAAAATAACAGATGCTGGTGAGGTTACAGAGAAAAGGGAATGTTTACACACTGCTGGTGGGAGTGTAAATTAGCTCAGTGATTGTGGAAAGCAGTGTGGCAATTCCTCAAAGAGCTGAAAACAGAACTACCATTTGACACGCAATCCTATTACTGGGTATATGCCCAAAGGAACAGAAATTGTTCTACTATAAAGTTGCATGCATGTGTATGCTCCTGGCAGCACTATTCACAATAACAAAGACATGGAATCAACCTAAATGCCCATCAACAGTAGACTGGATAAAGAAAATGTGGTACATATACACCATGCAATACTATGCAGTCATAAAAAAGAAAGAGATCATGTCCTTTTCAGGAACATGGATGGAGCTGGAGGCCATTATCCTTAGCAAACCAACACAAGAACAGAAAACTAAATACCACCTGTTTTCATTTATAAGTGGGAGCTAAATGATGAGAACACGTGGACACAAAGAGAGGAACAACAGACACTGGAGTCTATTTGAGGGTGGAGGGTGGGAGGAGGAAGATGATCAGAAAAAAATAACTATCCAGTACTATGCTTAGTACCTGAATGATAAAATAATCTGTACCCCAAGCCCCCATGACATGAGTTTACCTGTATAAAAAACCTGCACATGTAGTCCTGAACCCATTAAAAAATAAAACCAGGTATGGTGGCATGCACCTGTTACCCTAGGTACTCAGGAGGCTGAGGTGGGAGGATCACTTGAGCCCAGGAAGTTGAGGCTGCAGTGAGCTGTGACCACAGCACTGCACCGCAGCCTGGGAAACGGAGCAAGACCTTGCTTGTCTCAAAAAAGAAGGAAAGAAAGAAAGACAGAAAAAGGAAAGAAAGAAACAAACAAACTGTTCATTGTCATTGGTAGGTGACCATAGAAAATGTTAGTAAAATTGGCAGGAATAGTTTTATACGTGTGTACTTATGTAGAAAAGTAAAAATGTACATTTAAAGAGTACATACCAACTTCAGGACAGTGGTTACCTCTGGAGAGGAAGAGGAAAAGGTAGAAAAGGGATGTTTTAGCTGTACATGTACATTTCTCACCCCAAAAATTTTGAGTCAAAGACAGTTAAATGTTACTTTTATTCAGACTGTGTGGTGACCAGGCACGGTGGCTCAAGCCTGTAATCCCAGCACTTTGGGAGGCCACGGCGGGTGGATCACTTGAGGTCAGGAGTTTGAGACCAGCCCGGGCAACATGGAGAAACATCATCTCTACAAACAAAAATTAGCCAGGCGTGGCGGCAGGTGCCTGTATTCCCAGCTACTCAGGAAGCTGAGGCAGGAGAATCACTTGAACCCAGGAAGCAGAGGTTGCAGTGAGCCAAGATCACACCACTGCACTCCAGCCTGGGTGACAGAGGCAGACTCCGCCTTAAAAAAAAAAAAAAAAAAAAAGACTGGGTGGTGAGTACATGGAGGTCTGTATTTGTTTTCTATACATTTCTGTGCTTAAACTATTTCAAAAATTTTAATAGTGAATAGAAATTGGAAACATTGAGTTTAAAATACTTCTTTGAGATAATTAATGTGGCAAAGTCCCCAAAGAAAACAAGGGAGGGGCAGACTCGAAGAGAAGGAATCATGTCACAATATCCGATCCTAAAGAAAAATAAGTAAGGGGATTGTGACCATCAAACAACATCTAGGATAACGTGATATTCAGGCTCTAAAATGAGACTGTGATCACCCTTTGGTCCACCACCTCCCATAGCTTCCAAAGACATCCTGCCAAAATGAAAATTGGATGATGTTATTCTCCTGCTTACATATATTCAGTAGTTGCCTTTTGTCCTAAGGATAAAAACCCCAGTTCCTTTCATGGCAGTATGTTCCCTGCTGATACCATCTTCATCACCTTTCTTTTTCTCATTTTGTTTCTATCTCTTCCAACCCCAGAAAACAACGTTGCGGACACAGCAAAATTCATTCAATCACCTGAACTTACCCTTGTATTTGGTGGCTTCATGATTAGGAATATGTGGTTGCCTCTTCTGGAAATGTCCATCTCTGCCCCACTTCTTAGCCACCATACCAAGCTCAAGAAAATTGGTAAAATCTGCCCTAACCCTAACTGTCTGAACTTTTTCATGTCAACACTGAATCCTTTCGAAAAAACTTACCACAGTGTATTGCAATTAGTGGTTCATGTAACTGACTCACCTACTAGACTGACTTAGGTCAGAGGAGCTACCTATTAGATTTTGGTCCCCTAGGGCCTTACGCATGCCTGGTATATTGCAGGCTCTCGGTAGTATTTGATAAATGAATTAATTAAGACACATTTAAGTGAATGTCAAGCTTTTATATTTAGTAAGATAATTTATTCTCAGACTTTCTCAGAAATTTTTTCAACTTAAAAAAGTTTAATTGAGCAAAGAACAATTCTCAGATCAGGCAGCCCCCAGAACAAGATTAGGTTTAAAGCAACTCCAAGGCTGCCATGTCTGAGAATTTTTCGAGTTCTGAAATATTATACCTATCTTTCAGGATTAGAATCTGATGCAATTTAGAGAAATAAATTTGTGTTACTTTTTCAGCAAATGTTTAAATATAATTAATCAGAACTTGCCTTTGAAATTAAGTCTACTGAGCTATGCTTTTTTATAAATGCAGTTATTCTTTCAGTAAGTAAACTAGTTTTTAAGTCAACTACTCTATTGGATGATCTAAATTACAAGGTCTCCTGGGCTCTGAAATCCAGGAAATTCATTCTACACTGCCTGCTTGGTCTGGAAGAGTTAATTTTCTTTGCATACATGAGAAACTTCTTTATATAGGCTGATTATTTTACCACAACATAAACCTCTATTTCACTTGTGTATCTGCATTTGTTTCTAGAGAGCATCGTTGTGTATTTAATGAAGAGCTGTTAATTATATGAGTAAGGATTGTGTTTTTACTCTCAAATATATCACACAATGAACTTAATTAAGAATGTTATAGAGGTCTGCTTTTTAGCAGGACATTTACAAATTACTCTGTGCTTTAACAAATTAAGAATCTGTTCCATGGAGTCAGATTATTATAGAAACACCTAATTGAACTTTGGATGGGTTTGTAACTTAATCACTCAGGGTGAGTTTCATGATGCTTAATTTCTCCTGGGTTTGTTTAATTATGAGTTTCAAGTACATTCATAATTACCATGAATCTTAACTTGGTAGCTGTACATACACTGATTTTTTAAATTTATCACCATAAGGTCGTGGCAGACATTTTCATACATATTCATGCTTCCTGAATAGACTTTAGAGTTGTTTACATACATTCTCTACAAAACTTTATATTATTGATTAGGCTTCATATTTATTATCTCACTTAAATACCACAGAATACCATTTATGTGACTAAGGGTCAATATCGGCATTCTATAGATGGAAAATAAAAAAACAAGGCTGGGAGGGTAGGGAACTTGCACAAGTTCAAATGCCAGAAGTGGTAGAACAGGATTTGGACTCATGCCTTTCTGATTCCAGAGCTCATGCTTTCTGTCATTATTAGGCTGAAAGTGTCTTTAACTGGGGCATCTGCCTATGCTTCAGCACTGTGTCCTCCACAGCTGGCAGTACTGCATCTGGCTAGTAGGAGGTGCTGAATACTGTCTGGCTGAATAAATGAATGAATAAATAAACACTTGCAACATTAAGTTGTATGAAAATATACAATGCAGAAATTCTCAGAAGAAACCTGGGATATATACGAATATTGTCTCAATTTTACAGGTGAAGAAACCAAGTTACAAATAGTAACTGGCAGATTTGAGTCATAGCAGGTTTTTTTGTCCCCAGAACCAGTTCTGTCTGCTCGCTGTATTAGTGAGTTGTCACACTGCTATAAAGACATACTTGAGACTGGGTAATTTATAAGGAAAAGAGATTTAATCAGCTCATGGTTCTGCAGGCTGTACAGGCTTCTGCTTCTGGGGAGGCCTCATAAAACTTACAGGCACATATTTACATGGCCAGCAGGAGAGAAAAAGAAAAGGGGGAAGTGCTACACACTTTTAAACAACCTGATCTTGTAAGAACTCATTCACTAGCATGAGAATAGCAAGCAGGAAGTCCACCCCCATGATTCCAATCACCTACCACCAGGCCCCTCCTCCAACACTAGGGACTACAATTCTGTAGGAGATTTGGGCAGAAACACAGACCCAAACCATATTATTCTGCCCCAGCCCCTCCCAAATCTCATGTTCTTCTCCCATTTCAAAATACAATCATGCCTTCTCAACAGTCTCCCAAAGTCTTAACTCATCTCAACATCAATTCAAAGTCCAAGTCCAAAGTCTCATCTGAGACAAGACTAGTCTGTTCTGCTTACGAACCTGTAAAATCAAAAACAAGTTGGTTACTTCCAACATACAAAGGGGGGTAGGCATTGGGTAAATGCTTCCATTCCAGAATGGAGAAATTGTCCAAAGCAAAGGGGCTACAGGCCCCATGCAAGTCCAAAACCCAACAGAGCAGTCATTAAATCTTAAAGCTCCAAAATAATCTCCTTTGACTCCATGTCTCACATACAGGCCACACTGATGCAAGGGGTGGGCTCCCAAGTCCTTGGACAGCTCTGCTTCTGCAGCTTCACAGGGTACAGCCCTCCCCACCAAACCGGACCAGCTGCTTTCACAGGCTGGTGTTGAGTGCCAGTGGCTTTTCCAGGTGCACAGTCAAGCTGTCAATGGATCTACCATTCTGAGGACTTGAAGATGGTGGCCCTCTTCTCACAGCCTCACTAAAGCGCTGCTCCAGTGGAGATTCTATATGGGGACTTCAACTCCACATTTCACCTCTGCACTACACTAATAGAGGTTCTCCATGAAGGCTCCACCCCTGCAACAGACTTCTGCCTGGACATCTATGCCTTTCCATACAACCTCTGAAATCTAGGTGGAGGCTCCTAAGCCTCAACTCTTGCCTTCTGCACACCTGTGGGCTTAACACCACATGGAAGTCACCAAGACTTGCAGTTTGCCTGGAGCAGTGGGCTGAGACATATCTGGGGCCCTTTTAGTCATGGCTGGTGTTGGAGTGACCACAATGCAGGACACCATGTCCGAATGCTGCATAGAGAAGTTGGACCCTGAGCCTGGCCTATGAAACCATTTTCCCTCTTAGGCCTCCAGGCCTGTGATGGAAGGGGATGCTGCAAAGGTCTCTGAAATGCCTTGGAGATATGTTCTCCATTGTCTTGGCTACTAACATTCAGCTCCTCTTATGCAAATTTATGCAGCCCACTTCAATTTCTCCACAGAAAATGGGTTTTTCCTTTCTACCACACGGTCAGGCTGCAAATTTTTCAAACTTTTATGCTCTGCTTCCCTTTTAAATATAAGTTCTCATTTCAGGTCATTTCTTTGCTTATGCAAATGAGCATAGGTTTTTTGTTTGTTTGTTTGTTTGTTTGTTTTTTAACAGAGTCTTGCTCTGTTGCCCAGACTGCAGTGCAGTGGTGCCATCTTATCTCATCTCACTGCAACCTCCGCCTCCTGGCTTTAAGTGATGGTCCTCTCTCAGCCTCCTGAGTAGCTGGGACTACAGGCATGCACCACCATGCCCAGCTAATTTTTGTATTTTTAGTAGAGGCAAGATTTCACCATGTTGGTCAGGCTGGTCTTGAATGCCTGACCTCAGGTGATCTACCTGCCTTAGCCTCACAGAGTGCTGGGATTACAGGCATGAGCCACCACACCAAGCCAAGCACAGGCTTTTGGAAGCAGCCAGGCCACATATTGAATGCCTTGCTGCTTAGAAATTATTTCCACCGGGTACCCTAAATCATCTCTCACAAGTTCAAAGTTCAACAGATTTCTAGAGCAGGGGCACAATGCCACCAATCTCTTTGCTAAAGCATAGCAGGAGTGACCTTTACTCCAGCTCCCATCTCCATCTGAGACCTCATCAGCCTCGACTTCACTGTCCATATCACTATCAGCATTTTGGTCACAACCATTCAACATGTCTCTAGGAATTTCCGAACTTTCTCTCTTCTCTCTGTCTTCTTCTGAGCCCTTCAAAACGTTCCAAACTCTGCTTGTTATCCAGTTCCAAAGTCACTTCCACATTTTCAGGTATCTTTATAGAAATGCCCCACTTCTCTGGTACCAATTTTCTGTATCAGTCAGTTCTTGCACTGCTGTAAAGGCATATCACAGACTGGGTAATTTGTAAAGAAAATAGGCTTAATCAGCTCATGCTTCTGCAGGCTATATGGGCTTCTGCTTCTGGGAGGCCTTAGGAAACTTACAATCATGGTGGAAAACAAAGGGGAAGCAGGCACATCTTCTTCACATTGCTGGCAGGAGAGATAGAGAGAAGGAGGAAGTGCTACACACTTTAAACAACCAGATCTTGTGAGAACTCAATCACTGTCATAAGAACAGCATGGGGGACGTTTGCCCCCACGATCCAATCACCTCCCACCAGGACTTTCCTCCAACACTGGGGATTACAATTCTACATGAGATTTGGGTGGCGACACAGACCTAAGCCATATCACCTGAAGTTCATTTTCCTGTACTACAGAAAAAGAGGACATCACAAAGCATAGCTTGGAGAGGCTGTACAGCACAGTTATAAGGAGGGACTTGATGTCCACACAGACTCTAATCAAGACCCAAATCTCCACTTTAAGAGTTGTGGGATCTACAGCAATAAGGCTTCATTTCCTCATTCGTTAAATGTGAATAGTAGAAGTCTCTGCCCTATGGGATTGTTGGGAGCATTATATGAGATAGTACGCTAGCTCCCCAAGAATGGAGTTAGAAGTCAGTACACATCATATATTATTTTATACACTCTTTTGGCAAAATAATAGAGCCCCCAATAAGGAAATCTCATACCACTAGTGACATACAACTTCAATGTTAGTAATACAAAGACAAGACATTAGTAACATGCATTTGTCTTCAAGAGCTATTTTCATTTCAATGATCTTTAAATTCTTATGATCACACCAAAAAGAAAGTCTCCAGTCATTTTTAACAGAATCACCTGTTAATCTCACTTTTTTTTAACAAAGAAAGACTGAGCTGTATTATAAGGCAAGAGTATTAATAGGCAAGAGTAATAGCTGAGAATTTAATTTAAATGTTCTGTTTTCATGCCATGCAGTTTTACATTTACTTAATTTACATAGTAAGAAATGTTTGTTTTACATTTTATGCTAGTGATATTGTTTACCTTTTAGATAAATTCATTGATGTTGGAAAAGTGCCCAACTGGCAAAAGACAGCAAACAACTCAAAAGTCCATAAATAGAAGACTGCTTGAATAAATTATACACATGCACACAAATGAGTACTGTGAAAGGAAGGAGGAATATCCCTATAAATACCATAAAGTCACCCCACAGCCTATTAAGTGAAGAAAAGCAAGGTGTAGAGAAGTGCATATAGTAGGCTATCATTTTCTAGAAAGTAGGAGAATACACACACACACACACACACACACACACTCGCACACATATGGATATATAAACCAGAAACTGAAGAGAAAAAAAAAACATTGTCTAAAGGAGAAGAGGTGACAGGGTGGAGGCAACAGGAATACAGGGTAGTCTTAGCTGAATACAATTTACTTTGAAGATTTGTCTTTGGAAACACATAAATGTTTTTGTATAATGATAAAACAAAAACTAGTGAATGCTGCTTCCAAGAAAATGGAATGGACATACTTTTCCTTATTCCTCCTGCTAACTACAACTTAAAATCCTGCACTTTATACATAAATATAAGAAAGCTAAAAGATGGAAAGAAGAAGGCAGACTAGCAGGAGACCTTGAGACCTGAGAAAGGGCATAATAATAATAAACTTTCTTTTTGCATCAAATACCCATACTGAATACTGCAGAAGCTGGCAACCTAGAAATTCCAATGGACACAGACAAAAAATCCTCCAAGAAGAGGCTGGTTTTCAACTCAAAGGACCAGGAAAGGGACAGCCTAGCAAGAGAGAAAATATTTTTACAATAACCACTCTACTCCAGCCCAACACTACAGAAAACAGCCCCACTCACACCCACCAGCAAAAGCCAACTGGAGACTTAGACCTGTGCCATGCTGCAATGAAGCACACATCTCCCCTTCCTCCAGGGAGGTGATAAGGAAGGATGAATCAGGAACTGAGACTTTTGTCCCCACTGCCTTCCCCATCCCCTAGTGTCAGTGGAAACCACATGGGGAACCTGGACTCCAACCCATGCCAGTAGCAGTGAGGTTCCTCACATTCTCTAAGTTGGAGTGGGATCAGAGGAGGTTCACTGGAGAGTCAAGACTTTTCATTCCTGCTCAACGGTAAACAACACCGCCCACCCACCACCACGGTATTAGTGGCGACCACATGGGGAGATATATCAAGGTGCTCCTTTTCCTCTCAAACTCGATGTTATCAAAAGAGATCCAGTGGGGAGTTTGAACCTTCAGCCCCACCCAGCAATGACAAGGATCCACTTCTCCCCAGATGTCAACAGGGTCTGACTGGGGAACATGGACTTTTACCACCATTGGGCAATAACAGCACAGTGCCCCCTCCCCTTAAACATGGAGCAGTGTTACAGAGACCTAAAACACAATATTTTAGTAAGATTCAGAATCTTATAATACCCAACATTTCCAGGTCTTAATTGACAATCACTCATCATACCAAGAACCAGCTATTTCTTCAACTGAATTTAGAAAGACAATCAAAAGAGGAAAACACGAACACGACATAAGACATTAGAATTATCTGACAAGGATTTTAAAACAAACATCATAAAAGTGCTTCAACAGCATATATAAAATCACTTAAATGAGAAAATACTAAGTCTCAGCAAAGAAATAGAAGATATAAATAAGAACCAAATGGACATTTTAGAATCAAAAAATATAATAACCAAAATACAAAAAGAACTCAAAGAAGAGACTAAACAGCAGACTGGAAAAGACAGAAGAAATAATTAACTGGAAGAAAGAACTATAGAAATTAACCAATCTTAATGATATAGAGAAAATAGACTGAAAAAAATGAACAGAGCTTCAAGGACATGTGGGGCTGTAGTAAAAGATCTAATACTTTTGTCATGGATGAGTCAGAAGAAAAAGAGAAAGAAGGTGAGGCTGAAAAGGTGCTCAAACAAGTAATGGCTGAAATTTCCCCAGACTTGGCAGAAGACATAAACCAAAGGCTGAATAAGATAATTGAAACCCAAATGGGAGAGATGCTTTCCCCATATGATCAGGAAAGAGGCAAGGATGTCCACTGTCACCTTTGCTACTCAAAATATTGGAAGTTCTAGCCAGAGCAATAGGGTAAGAAAAGGAAATAAAAATTACACAGATTGGAAAGGAAGAAATAAACTGCCCCTATTTGCAGATGACATAGTGTTCTACATAGGGAATCCCAAGGAATCTACAAAAAAAATGCCATAAAGAACTCATAGTGAGTTCTGCAAGATTCAGAGACATAAGATCAATGTACAGAAGGCATTTGTATTTCTCTGCATCAGCAGTAAACATGTGAAACCAAAAGTAAAAACACAATACCATTTACAATAGCGCAAGAAAAATAAAGTGTAATAAAACACATTCAGAACTGTTATGCTGAAAACTAATGAAAGAGAAAAGAGATCTAAATAAATGGAGAGGTATACCATACTGATCGTGTGACTTAAAGACGTCGGTTCTCTCCAATATGAAATACTAGGTTAACACAATATCTGTCAAAATAACTAGCATGATTTTTATGGAGATATACACATGATTATACT
>NW_016816823.1:98386-125427 GCF_001698545.2 Rhinopithecus bieti
AAAAACAAAATTTTTAAAAAAAAAAAAAAAAAAAAAAAAAAAAAAAAACTTTTTTTGAGACACAGTTTCACTCTGTTGCCCAGGCTGAAGTGCAATGGTGCAATCTCTGCTCAACGCAGCCTCAACCTCCCAGGCTCAAACTATCTTCTCACCTCAGCCTCCCAAGTAGTTGAAACTACAGGCTTGCACCACCATGCCTGGCTAATCTTTTGGGTGTTTTGTTTGTTTGTTTGGTTGGTTGGTTGGTTAGTTGGTTGGTTTTTTGTTTTGTTTTGTTTTGTTTTGTTTTTTTGAGAGATGGGTTTTACCTGTTGCCCAGTCTGGTCTTGAACTTTTGAGCTCAAGCAATCTGCCTGCCTCGGCCTCCCAAAGTGCTAGATAACAGGTATGCACCAGTGTGCTGGACCTATTCTAAAATTTATAGAGCAAAGTTAATTAATTAGAAGAGCTTAAACAATTCTGGAAAAAGAAAAATAAAGTGTGAGTAGTCACTCTCCTTGACTTAAAGACTTATGTAGTCATAGCAATCAAACAGTGGGTTGTTGGCTGAGGATCATTTGATCCACAAAGATTAATGGAACTGAACAGAAAACTCAGAAATACAGCCGTGCAGTATAACCAACTAATTTTTTACAAAGGTATAAAAGCAGTTTAATGAAGAAAGGATAGAGTTTTTCAACACATAGAGTCACAATAGTTAGACATCCATAGGTTAAAAAATGAACCTCAACCTGCACTTCACACCTTCTCCAAAAATTAACTCAAAATTAATCATACATTTAAGAGTAAAATGTAAAACCATAAAAATATTAGAAAATAACATAATAAAAAATATTAGAAGATAACATAGGAGCGAGGGTTTTGTTGAGCATTCTTGGACATGACACCAAAAGCATAATCCCTAAAACAAAAAGTAAATAAATTGGACTTAAAATGAAAACCCTTTGCTCTGAGAAAGATTCTATAAGAGGATGAAAAGGCAAGCTACATACTGGGAGAAAATATTTTCAAACTACATCTATGACAAAAGGCTCACATCTAGAACTCTCAAAGCTCAACAACAACAATAAAACACAATCCAATTAGAAAATGGGCAAAAGACATAAATAGGTACCTCACCAAAGATAATATGCAGATAACAAATAAGAACATGAAAATATGTTCAGCATCAGTAGCTACTAGGGAAATACAAATTAAGACCACAATGAGATATCACTATACAGTTATTAGAACAGTTCAAAAAAAAGTAGTGACAACATCAAATGCTGATGAGGATATGGAAAAATTGGATCTCTCATACATTGCTAGTAGGAATTTAAAATGCTACAGGCACTCTGGAAAAGTTTGGTAGGCTTCTTAAAATCAAACATGCACTTCGCATTCAATCCAGCAATTGCACTATTGAGTGTTTATTCCAGAGATATGTAAACTCATGTCCACACAGAAGCCTGCACACTATTGTTTATAGCTTCTTTATTCACATAGTCAAAAACTGGAAATAGCCAAAATGACCCTCAGTAGGTGAATGGATAAACAAACTGGGGTGCTTTCATATCATGGAATAACACTCAGAAATAGAAAGAAACCAACTATCGATGCACACAACTTGAATATATTTCAAGGACATTATCCTATTTTTTAAGGCCAGTCCAAAATATCATGAGGTATAATTCCGTTTATATAACATTCTCAAAATGAACAAAATTATACAGATGGAAAACAGATTAATGGTTGTCAGAGTTAGGCATGGTAGTGGGAGGACATGGGCATAATTATAAAGGAGTAGCATTAGGGAGATCTTTGTGGATGGAATAGTTCTGTATCTTGATTGTGATGTTGATTACACAAATCTATCCATGAGACAAAATAACATAAAACTATACACACACGTTTTATCAACGTCAAATCTCTGACTTTGATATTGTCCAAAAATAATGTAAGATGAAATCATTAAAGAAACTGAGTAAAGAGTACTTATGACATCTCTATGCTATCTTTGTGAATTTTTGTGAATCTATGATTATTTCAAAATAAAAGTTAAAAAATACAAAAGTAAAGGGAAAAGATAATTCCTAAAACAAAATGAAATAAATGAACCTAATTTCATGTCAAATTGGTGGCCTAACCACATGTAGAGATTCTTTCAAGAGACTTCACAACCAGTAATTTGATCACATATCCTTAGAGAGATATATCCTAAAGATAAAAAGATTGCCCAAAAGTAAATCTTCAACTTCCTTCAAATAATCATATGGTTGATGATAGTATTAATTTTCTGAGAAAGTTCTGTATGTATTATGGAAAAAAGCAAATGCACTGTTGTATTAATGTCATTTGTAATTGATATTTTCAGAATGAGAGAAGAGAAATAGACATTTAAGATCAATAAGGCTGAATGAAACCTGTAGTTCGAAATTTCAGTTGGAAATATTGGTATAAACTAGATATACTTTATCATTGACATTATGTCCAATAAAAAAGTATGGAAACAAATGAACAAGCCAAGAGCAGTGATCAACTCTAGAATACAGAATATGCTTCCTAAATACCTTTTCCCACACTAAGGAACCAAGGCTCCTTGTAGAAGTGGAGCATAGTAACATACATCATCATAAATATATGTCTTCATATACATGATAAATATAAATATACATGGTGAAGCTGAAATATCTTAACACCAGAGGCAAGAAAACTATCAAGGACTATTGGGGTCATGTCAAAAGGATTCAGAAGTGGCTCTGAATGGCCAAAAATAGAGCAATTTGAGTCTTTGATTATGATGATGATGATTGCAATGGATTGAAACACATCAAAAATCTTTAGATCTATGAAATTGATAATGATAATAATAAAAATTCATGGTTCATCTTTGGTGGATGCTAGGAAAGCAACTCATTTTTTTAAAGTGGTAAATTCAAAAAAGGGATTATCCATTTATTTGCCTTTCCTATATAATTTTACCTCAGGTCATCAAATAATTGATCAAAGGAAGTTTTTTTTAATATACTTGCTCTAGCTATTGATGAAGAAAGAATGACAGAATTAGAATATTGCCATTGCACCCCTTCATGGAATAATGAAGCAAGGTAATGATTGTCAATGAGCATCGCAATAAAAGAGACAACCAGATGAAATAACATAACACCACCTGGGAAATATTCTTGGGTGAAGGATTTCTGAATTATTACAAGTGTAAGGGACTGAAAAGTATCTTTACTTGAGAATGTAATCAGCAAAATTCAGATTGAAGGAATCACTACAAGACAAATTCATCATTTATTAGCAACAAATAAATTGTGAGGAAAAAAGTAAGAATGTGTGCAATAGAGAAATTTATGAGACATATGAACCAATTGCAGTGTACAGACATTTTGAAATTTGGATTCAATCTGTAGAGACTATGAGACTATTTGCACACTGACTGAATATTTGATATTATAGAACATTACAAATTTGCTATGACTTTTAATGTAATAATGCTAGCACTGTTGCAGGACAGGCAACCTCAAAAATTCCAGGCTTAGCCCAAAAAGGTTCTTGGCTTTGTCCAGGAAAGGGCCAGGCACAGTGGCTCACGCCTATAATCCCAGCACTTGGGAGGCTGAGGTTGGTGGATCACCTGAGATCAGGAGTTTGAGACCAGCCTGGCCAATATGGTGAAACCCTGTCTCTACTAAAAATACAAAAATTAGCCAGGTATGGTGCCGGGCACCTGTAATCCCAGCTACTCGAGAGGCTGATGCAGGAGAATCACTTGAACCGGAAGGCGGAGGTCGCAGTGAGCCAAGATCATGCCACTGCCCTCCAATCTGGGCAACAGAGCTAGACTCTGTCTCAAAAAAAAAAAAAAAAATCAAAAGCAAGCCAGTCGTGTAAGACAGTAATCTTTGATGAAGGGTACTGCCCTTTATGGAGCATGGCTACCTCACAGGCAGTGCACCAGGGTTGGCAAGGTCTGGGTTCTCAGCAACTATATTTATGCTCAGACTCACTTTCAATTACATGCAAACTAAGTGGTGGGTGAATGCAAATAACTGAGTGGGTTATTTAGAATTTTCTAGGAAAGAGGCGATAACTTCCACGTTATTGCCATGGAAAGGGTGGTAACTTCCGGGCTGTTGCCATGACATTTGTAAACTGTCATGGCCTGGTGGGAGTGCCTTGTGTCAATGAACAATGAAAGCTGCTAGGGATCACTTTTGTTGCCATCTGCTGCTTTCTGCGGGTTTCTTCACTTTATCCTGTCTGGACCATATCCTGTTTTGGTCAGCAGAATTGTGACCAGAAAACAAGTATTGCCCATCTCCTACCTCAGTATAGTTATGAATTTTTAGAGAGCCCTCTTATTTGGAGATACAATTTTTTTTTTTTTTTTTTTTTTTTTTTTTTTTTGAGACGGAGTCTTGCTCTGTTTCCCAGGCTGGATTGGAGTGCAGTGGCATGATCTCAGCTCACTGCAGCCTTCACCTACAGAGTTCAAGTGATTCTCCTGCATCAGCCTCCTGAGTAGCTGGGATTACAGGCATGCACCACCATGCCCAGCTAATTTTTGTATTTTCAGTAGAAACGGGGTTTTGCCATGTTGGCCAGGCTGGTCTGAAACTCCTGACCTCAGGTGATTTGGTCACCTTAGCCTCCCAAAGTGCGGGGATTACAGACGTGAGCCATGGTGCCCAGCCTATATACTTTTATTAATTTATGGATGAAATGATGGGATGTCTGGGATTTACTTCAAACAATGCAGAGGAAAGAGGGTATGGGGAGAGAAGAAACAGGATTGACCTCAAGTTATTGATTGCTGAAGCTTGCTCTGGATACATGAGGGTTTATTATGCCAATTTTTCTACTTTTATATGTATTTTTAAATTGTCCATGATAAAAACATTAAAAATAACTTGAGTTCATTTTAAAACTATCTGCTAACAATAACACACATGGTAACTAGTTATAGCAAATATCATGAAGGTGGGTTTGACATAACAGGTTTGGGAAACAGCTATAAAACAGTAACAATATCATACTATGTTTATTGAACACTGTTTAACCACTAAGGTAATTTTGAGGCAGAATTATTGTCTTTGATCTGATTTGTATTTATACAGCCACCATTCTTCCCAAGAGCTCATCTCATCAACCATCTCCAGATTCCCAAAAGGTACGTAGACAATCTCATCTCCATCCATGGTAGCTTAAAATTTCAGGCTCCATTAAGTTGCTGCTTTAAAATGCAGCCAGTGACTATGTGCTCCAAACTTCTCATGAATCTGTGCACCATGGAAGATGTTGACTGATGAGACTGCTGAGGGTCTCAGCCCTAACCTGAGGCTCAGGAAATAGTGGCAGTGATTCAGCAGGACAACTGGGCCAACATGGAAACAATAGCAAACGGTATGCCTTATTTTTGTATCTGTCCACATCTTTCAGAACTCAGGTCATGTGTCAGGGTGTTTAGCTCAGCTTGACTCTAGACAAAACAGAGTCCTACTAATCTCATTCATTACTTTCCAACTCAATTTACCCCTTACCCCACACCACTATCACCTATTTTTCAAAGACAACAAAATTACCTGCACCTTCGCATAATTGTCACAGTATTTCCAAAGATGCATCCACTTCTAGAGCCCAAGTTGTCTCCAAATGCAGGCAAGCTGACTGCAGGACACACTGTTGATAAACTTTGGAGCCAGTCTAAGGATATATTTTTTAATATTAATGTGATAGATACCTTGCTCATGTAGAGCACTTCATAATTTTCAAAGGACTTGTTCATTGAATAAGTTATATCAAATATGATTGCTACTATTATTAGGGTATACACACACACAGAGAAATATGTAAGTATTAACAGTATTCTTTAAAATGTAAACTGAACACTTGCTCTTCCACTATGCAGAAGAATTTAAACAACCATCTTATGCACTGTAATTTATTTATCTACCACATCATTAATTCAGCATGTACTCTATGCCAGAGGAAACAGCGGTGCATAGACTTACAAAGTCCCTGCTCTCATACATCATGTATTTTGGTAATAAGAATAGAGACGATTATGTTAAACTCTACATTGGTAAAATACAATTTGACAACCTAATAAGTGTGATCCTTAGTTCACAAACTAAAGTATATGAGAAATATTATAGCTATTTTATAATAAATGCAATTAATCTCTATTTTGAGCCTCAACTCCCACCAAACAGGCAAAAGAAATTAACCTCAGACATGTGGGGAGTTTTTTTTGTTTTCATCCTTCTGTAGGCTCATGTCCTAAAAGAATCTTTTAAGTCCAGGAAAATCCTTCCGCCTTCATATTTTTGCCTCAGCCACTTTGTCTATACCATGGAACTCTCTCCAACATGTTTACTTCCTTTGCAAGCCCTCCACATTCATGTCAAGAGTTATGGTTTTGGAAAATAAAAGGCATAGGATCTTACAGGTTATTTCTGATTTTCACTTTACCAAATAACTTCCCTCAGGCAACAAAGTACAGAGTTGGCTGCCCACTTAACCCTAGAGAAACGGACAAGAAAATAGTTGGAGAAAAAAATAGCTTGCAAAACAATATCCTTGCAGGTTCTCCAACTAGTAAATCTTTGACTCTTCACTAAGAAAAAATTACTTCTAATACAGATCTCTTCCCCAATTAAAGGATTCTGAATATGATGTTTTAGCCTAAGAATTACTCTGTCTTTATTTAAAATGTTGTATTTTGAAGATCATGGGCTTTTTTGGAATTGATTTATTTTAAACATTGCATTGAAATAGGATTTGTCTTGATGCCTCAGTTCCGCCTGCTCTGTCTCCAGCTGTCCAGGGCAATGTGCCGTGGAAATAGAGTCTGGGAAGAAGCTCAGAGCCAACACCAGTGAGCTGTGGGTGACAATTTATTTTCACTTCTGATAAACAGCTAACTCCCCAATTAACTTCATCCAGAAAGTGTGTTTTTCCCCAACTAAGTTAACAGGACTTTCTGACAAGCAATAACAGTGTTAGCACCTCTCAATTACACTGCTCAGGGCCACTGCTACTTTAAGTTTACATCTTAAAAGGCTCCGGGGAAAAAAATTATTCAAAAGGCAGTGAGCCCATCAAATGTGTTCAAGCCCAGGAGTTCACTGCATTTTAATTATTCAGGCAACCACTTTTCATGTAAAAGCTTTTAAAACTTAGAAAATAAACAAGGAAAGGGAATGTGTAACATTGTGCCTAGATTTTTTAAATAATTATATTTTATAGAAGTATATTTCAAAGAAGAAATAATCTTAATGAAGGAAAGCTCTTTTTCCTAAAAGAGACTTTGGGAAGAACGTTCTTATAACTATAAATCCCTCTTCAGGGTTAGAAATATCCACAGCAGCAATAACATGTGGCTACACAATAAAGTCAAGTTCAGAAATACAAGAAATGAGGCCGCATTTAAGTTCAGAGATACTAGGTGATCAATCAAGATACCATGACATCATGTATTTTAAAATGCATTTCTTGCCTTGTCCAGGAAGGATTTATGATAACCTAAAAGGGCACACAAAATCCAACCATATAATACAAGTCAAAACAGGAGACAAAAAGGGAAAGGAAAACAACTTTTCAGACATAAAAGGAGCCAAGAAGGAAGCTAAACGGTGTCCCCAGAATACCTAATCATGAGCAGAACCATGTCTAATATGCTCTGGCCTCATCATTGGCAGAAATGTTGAAATAGATGCTGAAAGGGAATTTTAGACAGAGCCTCAGGGGTTATCTGTTACTAAATCCTTGAGTTGTAGAGATGGAAACCCAGAGACAAGCACAGTCTCCCCAGCTGGGTAGAAAGTTGATCTTCTTTCCTTCTAGCTTCACGTTCTTTCTGCTTTTGTTGCTTTAACCCCAGACCTCACCTCTCCTTTTCCTTTTGGGTGAATCTTCAATGGATAACCAGTGTGGAGAAACAAGAAGACGGAGACTTAGAGACAATACACGGATAGGTATTGACAGAAGCTGGTTAATAATCAATCAGGCTGGCATGGTGGCTCACACCTGTAATCCCAGCACTTTGGGAGGCCAAGGCAGGTGAATCACCTAAGGTCAGGAGATCAAGACCAGCCTGGCCAACATGGCAAAACCACATCTCTACTAAAAATACAAAAATTAGCTGGGTGTGGTGGTAGACACCACAGCTGCTCAGGAGGCTGAGGCAGGAGAATTGCTTGAACCCGGGAGGCGGAGGTTGTAGTGAGCCAAGATCACACCACTGCACTCCACCTTCAGCAATAAGAGCAAAACTCCATCTCAAAAACAAAAATAATAATAATAATAATCAGTTAATCAGCAAACACAGTAAGTGCTGATTGCTCACCAGTCACCATGCTAGTCATTGGTGTGATGGGGAAAGTAACACAAAGGGGTATCAACAAGACGTGACCATGAGTGTCAGTCACACCATCACTTTGCTGCTGATTCCTCCATCATCAAAAGACAAAGATTTCTAAATCTTTATGGATCTATTGGTGATTTTTAAGTGCTGTCATATTTTTTCATCTATGATCCTAGAAAGAAAATTACATTCTCAATCTAGTATTAAAACTTTATAATTGCAGCTCACATATTCTTAGCACTTTCAGTAAGAGATACACGCTAAAAATGAAAGAGGAATATGGATGTTATCATAATGTAATATTGAAGTTGACCACCTGGCAGTACTGTGTGATCCCCATCGGTAGGGGAGGAGATGACAATATATTCTTTGAAGTTTCTTACTTTTTCCTTTTGAAACATATTCAAGTAAAAATGAGGTAGATGGGACCATATATGATCCTGTATGTTTATAGAAGCAGCAGCTAGTCAGAAAAATAACCCCACTGTTGCCATGGTGATCATAAATTATGGAACCATTCCACCAGAAACCTCATTCACTTGAAAATTGAAGTCCCTATGTGACAATAAGCTGAGAAAACTGTCATATCAATTGGATGAAGAGGACATCACAAAATCTAAGGCACCAAAAGGCATGTTACAAGGAGTGAGTGCCTTGGTTGACTTCGTTTCAGTCACAGGCAGGTGGATACCCTCTCCGGACCCTCCCATTAGAGATCAGATAACTTCTACAGCTGAAAGACACATCTGGAGCTTTATTTTTTTTTTAATGTACTTTTAAGAAAGTGATGAGATGAAAAAGACATGGTGGTAAGTTTGTCTTCTATAGTACTGACCTGCTTAATCAAGTGGTGTTACCTCCAAAGTGGAAGCAGTGTCTTTAATCAACTTAATTGTTGTGGAACACTCATTTAAACACTTATTGGCTCCAAATAAGAAGGAAAGGGCCAAGCGCAGTGGCTCACACCTGTAATCCCAGCACTTTGGGTGGCCGAGGTGGAAGGATCACTTGAAGCCAGGAGTTCGAGACCAGGCTGGGCAGCATAGTGAGACCCCGTCTCTACCAAACAAATAAAATAATAAAATAAAGCGTGGGTGTTACTGTTCAGGCTGCAATTGTGGGCCATGCAAACAGTGCTCGTTGGAGGCCTCCTCCGAGAAGTGTGACAGGCTCCCTCCTTGGTGTTGCTATTACATGACTCATACATGACTCATAACACTTCCTCATGCCCTGTTGATACTACGTGACTCCCATCTCCTCTCCCAACGATGAGGGCCTGTGGGTGAGGGCAAAAAACGTGAGCATCACCATATGGCAGAGCAATAGCACACAGACTGGGAGCTGCTGGTGGCCATCTTCCACCCGTCCAATCAACTGAGGAGCAGCGGAGGTCATCTACAGAGGGAGAACCCTGAAAAAGAAGCAGAGAGAGAAACAGGGAAGAGAGGAGAGAGCGCCCCACGAATCCCAGCAGCCTCCCGGCGCCCTGTCCCGGTCTCTCCTGAGGCCCAGCTGCCCACTGCCCTCAGGTCTGTAAGTCATTCCCACATCTTACAGTTAAGTCCCTGCTACCCACGCCAGCTGACACTTAAAATAAAACAGGCTTAAGCAACCAACTCCATTCACACAGTGATAAGGAAATTCTTCAGCCCTTGTCAACTTCAACCTATTATAATGTCACCATATCCTCTTCCTTCTTCCTTTTCCCCTGAGGGGCGTGTCCTTGACATTGGCATTTTCTATTGCCTGCTCTCATCTCATGATACTGCCTGCCCAACAGAACATATGACATTTCCCTTGGTAATCATTCAGCTGGCTGTCTGGTTTAAGCTTTATTTCTTAGTGGCTGGCTGTCTGCATCAACTCCCTGGTGTCTCTCAGTAAGTAATAGTTAACTAAATTTTATTTTTGAGCATTTAGTATATGCGGCATCCTGTTCCAAGTAATGTATCATTATTAATTTATTGATTCAATTAGTATTCACAACAACCCTATTGTGTAGGTACCAGAATATCCCCATTTTACAGCTAGGGAAAGTGAGGAAGTGAGTGGTCAAGTCATTTTCCCAACCTCATACCACCAGTAGGTAATGGAAGAAGTATTTGATTCCAGGCAGTCTGACTCCAGAGCCTTAACACACAACCACCAGCCAACACAGCCTCCCTGGCAGATTCAAGTCCATGCGTACACTGAAAGGCATTCAGCAATATCCCCCAAGAGATGCTACATTTTGAAAAGAGCTCCTGGCTTTTGGAGTGAAATTCCTTTAGGCAGCTTCAGCTATCTTCAATGATGTGCACACACACACACACACACAATCCACACACACAAATATACAAATACACACACATGGAATCACATACACAAGTATACAAACATATGAATGCAATAACTCACACAAATATACAAACACACATGCAATCACACACAAATACACACATGCACATACACACACATCACATACACACACATAAGGCAATCACACACAAATACGGAAACACACACATGGACATACACATAAATATATGTGTATATGCAGTCACATACACAAATATACAAACATACACATGCAATCACACATACAAATGTACACACACACATGCACATACACACAAATATGTGTGTATGCAATCACACACACAAATATACAAACACACACATGCAATCACATACACAAATATATACATACACACACACACCCCTCAACTCATGGTTAAAATTGCACTGAAAGATCACATCAGCTTGAGGAAGTTGTTAAAGCTCTGAGTCTGGAGACCAAAACAAACAAGCCTGAGACAAAGCATGCCACAAACCTGCAGCACCAGGGGAACAGCCAGCTAGCAGCAAGCACACCACTCTCCACCACCCTTACTTATTCCCGTACTGTTCATTGAACTAATCAATACACTAGACCTTGGAGGGTTAACAAAACTTTGAGAGGGTTAGTTTTCTTTTTGTTTTTAATAGAAAACCAATCCCACCCCAGAAAAACCTCTTGCTTCCAGATTGGGGCTGTCAGTGTTGAATGGACTTCATACCCACAGGAGAGAAAGGCAGCCCCCAGTGACTGCACACATGTAAAGCAGTGTGCCTAGCTGCAACTCATGGGTAAAATGGAATCGGTCTCAATATACCAGATCTGTAGAAATTGAAGGCTCATACAGAAAAAAATATGGTTTGCAACAAGAAATGTAAAATGTGTAGGAGGAAATTGAGCTCTTGACAGAGAAGTGAAACATTTTCTTAGAACTGTTAGAAACAAATAGTTTCCCACCTAATATGGCCTTCTCCCTATCACTGTAGAAATGCATCCAATTTCTCTTTTATGTTAAAGCAGTTGACATGCTAATTTTCACATCTTGCATAATCTTGAAAATAAGAACAAAATATTTACCATCCACAAAAGTATCTCATTCCCTTGGCCCTATATAATGAGAGTTAAAGAAATGGAGTAACCATGAGCTATTACTTGTCCTCAACTCTACTGTTCTAACATAAACTTAAAGAGTTTAAGAGGTGACAAAGCAATGCTGTGGAAATAATTTAGATTGAGATGCAAGAAATGTGGACTTTGGTCTTGAGTCTAATGTTTAAATGGAAAGCAATTTCTCCAACCTGTACCTCAGTATCCCAAATAGAGAGTAAAAAAGCCTTAGATTCTATCATCTCAGCCCTTTCCCAGCACTGGAATTCAGTGATTCTCTCCCAAGAGGTTACCTTCAACATACTTGTGAGAGACAAAGGCCATGGGGCTTGGAGTTTCAGACCTGCTAAGAATTCTAACTGTCTTGCTTACCAGCTACATTATCTTGAACACCTTCGCCTTAATTTCTTGCTCTCTAAACTGGAAATAATGGTGCAAGCACTGTGCAGATTGCTGTGAAAAGAAGTGTGGAGAATGGAAATGCATCTATCACAATATCAGGCTAATGGTTGTCACATGGCAAAATGGAAGAAAACCGTGTGAAAGTGGTGAGTGGTTGAAAACAGATGTTTTGCAGAAAAGTGGAGGAGAGTGGAGGGAAGCCTGCAGGGGCTGGGTGGAGAGAGGTAAGGCTGGGAAGGGCAGTGGTTGGGAGTACCATGGAGTGGAAAAACAGCTCACTTCAGAATTATGCTAATATTCTTTCTTTTCTAAAAAATTTGAGGAGCAGAGAATTGGAATATCTCATTTGGTATAACCCAAAGATTTGGTCAAAATGAATGAATAAATACATGAATACAAAAATAAAAGCTAATCTAGAAAATCCGGAAAGCCCTAAAGCATGAGCTGCTAAATCATGAGCTGTGGCTCTATATCGAGATATTTGGCACATTATTCTCTAGAGCCAGGATTTCCCAGACACTGATCTTCAGAATCCTGCTGCAGAATCATCTGGAGTGTTTGTTAAATATGCAGAACCCCAGGACCCACCCAGACCTTTCAATGCTGAATTTCTAGGGCGGGCACGGGACTGTGTGTTTTCAAGCAGCTTCTTAAGTGACTCATGCACACTCCACTCTGAGAATCACTGTAGGACAAGATTAAGGAGCTCCTACTGATCAAGCAGAGATTTCCAATAGGCCTTGTTGCCCTCATTGCCTGTCCCTTTTAGTACAGGAATAATCAAGGATTTTGCCCAGAGTAACATGCCTTTGCAGTCTTTTTCTAAGCATGCAATGCTGCAAAAGCCCTCTATCCCTGGAAGGTTTATCCGTGAGCTTGTCCAAGAGAACTTAACAGTTTTCCAGAACTTTAAAGTCAAGTTTGCCCTCTTTCTCTCAGATTGACACATATGAGCATTTAGGAATAAATAGTTAACAGAAAATTCAGAAATGCTTACAACAGGGAGAAATAAATTATTTACATTATCTCTAAATGCTAAATAATAGAGATTTCTACAATTCTTATGGTTTTGTGTGGGTTTTACAGATAACCATGCGTGGAGATTTTGTTGGAAACCCAAAGAGATACTCACAAATCATAGCCCACATTTCCATCTCTGCCATCATGACAGAAAGCCAATGTTGCCCAGCAGGCGGTACAAGGAAGCACTAAAGTCTCCAGAGAACGGTGAGTAATCTCTGACTGAACAGAGCCTGACAGCAACCACTTTAAAAGGCTAATCTAAATGTACGAGCCTTCACCCTTTGCCTGTTCTCTGAATGTTGATTTCAGAAGATGTGCAGCAGAGATGTGCCACTTGCGTTTCCTAGATGGATGTGGAAAGGTCAAAGCATTTGTGGCAGAAAACAGTAACTCTTGGGATGAAGCCGATTTGGAAATTACAAGATGTCCTCTGACACTCTTTCCCTTTAGCCAGATGAATACCCTGATTTGCTTTTCTAACCCCCAGTTAATACTTTGTAGCCTTCAAAGGGCCTTGGGTTATTCAAGTTCCCTTTCAAGGGACTTCCCCTAAGAGTGAGTGAGGAGATCATTCTGGAAGAAGCACAGAAGCAAGTTTGCAGAAATTTAAGGTGAATTTAGAAGATGAGGTACTGAAAAGCAAGACTGACAATTTTCAAATCATTCACAGTAGATAAGTAAACATGGGGAGCAACTGATTACGGAAAACCATGCAGGTGAGAGGTTGATGTCACATACCAAGTTCATGCACGGTTGCCTCGTGTGTGGAAAGGATCCCTTCCAACTATATTTTACATCTCATCAGTGGAATTCTTCCTCCAAGTTTTAAGATGAAAAACCTCCCCAGAATCACCAAGTCATTTCAAGTTTACAAATTCCAAAACTCCAAATAAATGTTTCTTAGGGAACAATAAAGCTCTGATTAATTTTTGATGACAAAATATTAGGAATCATCATCGTGATAATTGTAAGCCTATCTGAAAGGCTTAAAGCTTATCATTCATTACGTCATGTCCTACTTTACCCAATCTTACAGAAGAAAAATTAAGAAGAGATTAATTCTTAAATATAGAGAAGTGACCTCAAATCAACTCTCAATAATCCAACTAATGGGATATAATAACTTGGGAAATTCAAAATAGCAGATAATTTTAAAATCTATTTACTTTTGTATTTTATTAGGATTCTTTCAAATTAGTGCATATAACACATAAAGTATAATAAAACTCTTTAAATTACATATTATGCCCCTTATCAGATAGTAAGAAACTGTAAATAAATAAAGAAGAAAAAAAGATTTCTCAACTTAGGAGGAGATGATACTGAAATACTCTTCATTGTATTATCCAAAAATAAATGTGAAGAGCTCAATACTGTAGCTCAAAGGAGAAATTGCCTATTAAACAACAATCCAATAGTTATTAGGGAATATTCTGGCAGCATTTCTAGAATTTTAGCACATATACATACAGATATGTTTTATGAGCATAGCACAGAGGTCACACAGCCATCCTGAGCAAGAGGCACACCGAGCATCACCATCTTCGAAGAGTTGGGGTGGTTGCTGCTAGGCTGAGACCACAGAGCAGGAAGTGCCCGTCCAAGACTTAGCACCAAGCTCAGCCTGGGATCTGGCACTCACTGCACTGTGGCAGGTGTGTCTGCATTCTCATTATGCCAAGAATATTACCATTCTCAACCAAGACATTCACAGGGAACATCAAGGACTGTGGAAAAGTTAAGGTACTCCAATGCTCACTGTTCCATATATTTGTCCTCACTGTATTTTATTCATTGAGCTCTGTGTTTGTGCTAATAAAAATAAGTCAAGTGAACAGCTTTCACTGAAACTGTAGTGAGAAATAGCACATCTACAAGTCATTGATATTGCTTAAACTTTGAGTGCATTTCTTAAAGCTTTTAAGGCAGTTGAGAAGCAGATTGCAAAGTTCTTACTTCAGTTCCCCAAATCAGACAAGCTGGCAACGTGACTCTCTCCCCTAATAGGTTCTGTGTGGGGAATGAGCTTGTGCTTACACCCACTTTGCCTTGCTGGAAGTAACAGTTTCAGGCTTCTTTCAACATAGTTTCTCCTTGGATAAGAAGGATGGAACAAAAGACTCACAAAGCAGATGGCACAAATCCCAGGATGCCAGGCAAAACTTGTGGCCATTGCTTCCTCTCCTGTTCCGTCCCCATGATGGGTGAAATGCACAGCTGTCACTCACCACAGGCCACTAAGTAAACCTCTCTTCTTTGTCACATTGGCCAACTCTGCACAGGCACAGAGGAAACACAAACACGTCCTTCAAAACATCAGGATGGGCATTTGCCTCAACAGCCTAACAGCAAATGCCCACAGACAAACTGTTCCACCACAGGGGCCTCTGGAGAGAGCTGGCAGAGGTTTGTTGGAGATCAAGTCAGAGGGACAGGATGATATTTTGTTCCAAATGGCTGGATTAGGCTGGGTTCTAATTCATTCTCAAATGTCATTCCCCTCCCTCAAAACTGAGCATAAACACCACACAGCACCACCCTGCACTCAATACCACAAGCCAAGAGCCTTTAAAGCAGGAGGAGAGGAAGGGATGGCGAGAGATTGTTTATTATCTCAGGTGGGGAAAGAAGGGTGGTAGATTGCTGATCCCCCTCACCTCCACTAAGGGCGGTCGAGTCTGTGTTCTCCTGCTCACCCCAGTGCAAATACTACACTCTCTGGCATACGCAGCTTGGCACTTTTTTTTTTTTTTTTTTTTTTTTTGAGATAGAGTCTTGCTCTGTCACCCAGGCTGGATTGCAGTGGTGCAATCAGCTCACTGCAACCTTTGCCTCCCAAGTTCAAGTGATTCTCTTGCCTCAACCTCCTGAGTAGCTGGGACTACAGGCACATGCCCACATGCCCAGCTAATTTTTGCATTTTTAGTTGAGACAGGGTTTCACCATATTGGCCAGGCTGGTCTTGAACTCCTGATCTCGTGATCCACCTGCCTTAGCCTCCCAACGTGCTGGGATTACAGGCATGAGCCACTGCACCCGGCCTACAGCTTGGTAGTTTTTAATAGCAGATAAAAGAGCACAGTGCGTGGATTGTCTTATAATGCAAATTTGCCAAATTCGTGGCCTCGGCCTCCAGGAAATCTACTGTTTCAGAAAAGCCTTTCTTCATTCTTGAGAATGATAGTGACTTCATGTGTTGCATCCAGATATCTCTCTTGGTCACCTTGCGGCTTCCTTGTCCCTGGCTCAACCCTGTCTTTGGCCATCACTCCTCCTGTCCACAAATCAGCCTTAAACAAATAAAGCTCTACTTTTGAGGGATATTGCAGGAAAAGTCTACCAAGTTGCTTTATGAGGAAAATGCCAGCAAATAATGATTTAGATAAATTTCTTAAAACGGGACTGTAGACAATTTTGCACTCAAAAATGTTAGGGAAAGAGGGGAAATAGGGGCCAAGGGGAAGATCTCTAGAAAAGGATTTTCACTGGCCAACCCCTCCAGGACCTCTGCGATTAAACGGACACCCAACTCAAGTTGACACGCGGACCCCCTCCCTCAACACTCCTGGGTTTCTCCGAGTACCTTCAGGACATGGGGTGCTACTGCAGAAAGCACAAAGGGAAGGCTTCATTAAATCACAGCCTTTGAAAGTGACTGGGGAATGTAGAGACCATCCATCCAAATCCTTCATGTCACTGGTAGGGAAACAGATGTAGAGAGGTAAAGAGACTCACCCAAGGCCACAGAAGTAACTGGAAAAGATCATAGATGTGAGTTTCATCTTGACCGTAGGGGTTGGAAGCTCTGCCGAGCCACCTACACATTGCCAGACTCAATTCATTTCAGTTGCACTTCAGCTCAGCTACAGCTCCCAGCAACAACTTGGTAGCACCTGGGAGAAACAGAGAGAAGCTAGCAGAGATTACCACCCCTTCCCCCGCCACCGTCTACCGAGGCCAGCCAAACTCTTAGAATAGAGTCCAGAGGACTGCACCTGTTTTTCCTTGTTTTTTTAGACATCCACTGTTTGACCTAATGTTTTCTGAAATGGCTGTATTTTATCTCTGACCTTTCTCATTCTCTACGGCGAAGTCACTGAGGCTGTCAACTGCATCACAGCACCTTTCTGTGAACACTTAGCACACAGTACGAAGGAAGGAAGAAGTGCTTGTGACTCTGAGCCACCCTAGCAAATGGGCAGTGCTCTAACTCAGAAGTCCAGAAACGAGTGAAATTTGAAGACTACAGAAAGTGGCCCAAGGAGAAGGACAAACATAATTGGAAGGAAATGAGCCAGCTGAGAACAGTCGGAGAGAATGGGGAGTGCTCTATTCTCTACTGAAATATCAGGGCCTACAAGGACTCCAATAAATGTCTCTAAGTTGTATTGATGGTAATGGGAAGCTATTTCTCACTCCACTGAGAACGAAGATAGAGATGTGAAAAGAAATAGGAACTGAGATGAAGAGGGAGAGAGGACTGAATGGAGCCGTATGTCTGTGTCTGTTAGAGTGGCTTTAAAGCTGGCCGCTACAGCGATTTGGAAACTATTGCCCTGGTTTCAGAAGTGAAGGAGGTCAAGCTCCAGGGCACACTGTACTCACCTAGACTCAGAGCCAGCCCTGGCTCAGCAGCTCAGCACCCAAGGCCTTCTGGAATCTGTTAGCTGAATTCGTCCTGCTGCTCCACGCTATGCACTTAGTCTCTCTCTCTCAGTCTCTCCTTCTCTCTCAATCTCTCTCTCAATCTCTATCTCTCTCTCTCTTTTTCTCTCTCTCTCTTTCTCTCTCTCTCTCCCTCTCACCCCCCAACACACACACACACACACACACACACACACACACACATGTTCTTTGGAAGCTATTGCATAAGAATAACAGAATAAATTCTATTTTTCTGAATTGTATTTTTAAAGACACAGGAAAAAAGATAAGATTCGGGTACTTTTATATCCAACAAGTGATTTTATAAAGAGTCAAAATAAAAATGAAATGATTTTCAAGAAGAAAGATCTGATGGAATGAATGAATTAGAAGGGAATTGCCAAAGGAAATCCTGATTAGAAAGATCCCCTAAATCCAGGAGCTGAAATAATTAGCCAAGATATGAGCTGAGGTAGCTCCACTGGGAGATTCGGTTCATAGTCACGAGAAAGTACATAGGGGTCGAGAGCTCAGTATCACCACCCAGGTTGGCATATTCTTGGAGAAATGGAAAAAGTGGTGAGGAAACAAGGATAGAAAATCTCAGATTTAGAAACAGAGTGTTGAGGTGGCAGTTGACATTTTCACTTTTGATGACTAACTTGAGCCGCGTGTCATGAGCAGGATGGGCTGTTAACACATCTATCTGTAGGTTTGTTTTTAATTTTTTCTTCAATTGTTGCATCAAAGGCTTATCAGAAAGTAGTATTTGATTAATATGTGTCATTTCAGTAAAGATGCATATTTTGCTGGAAAAAACAGGACCCCAGTTGGTCTCAGTTACTGTCCTGAATTGAGCCTACCTTGGAGCTCACACATGGCAGGAAGGGCACCAGCACTATGCCCCATGTGCAAGCTGGTCACTCACCACAGCTGGAAGGAGAGAGCACTAAACAGTGGTGTTTTCTGGAACAGTTTTCTTCCTTCACTCTGCTCAGCTAAATTAGACTCACCCTTCCAACTCGAAGCAAGTCCCACCTTTCCCAGAAGTGTTTCCACTCTGGCACACATTGAACCTTCTTTCTGTAAACCTGAATACACGTATGAAACTCGGAATGTCCTGGTAATGCTTAGCTGTGAGGAATCTCATCTTCCCCTCAGTAAGCCAGTTCTCTCAAAAGGCAGTGACCAGTCTTACTGATTCTTATACCCCTTGAGTATCTCCCATGGAACATGGCCTGGTGCCGAACCTATGAATTCACAGTGAACACACACCAGATATACAGACAATACACACACAACACACAAGACTCAACACATCACATACACACCACACACCCCATAGATACACACAGTACGCACACATACCACATACACACAATATATACACACAATACAACACACCACATACACACCATATTATACACACAACACACACACCACATACCAACACACATCACACCAAATATACACAACACACACCAGATATCAACAACACACACAACAACAAGACACTCACAATCACATACACACCACCACAAGAATAAAGACACATCACACACCACCATTATACACACGACACAAACACCACCACAACAACAACCACAAAAGAACATTTCATACCAACATACAGCACTGCACACACCATATATTAACGAAATACCACACCACACAAGAACAAGATAATCACACACACGCATATGTACCCACACACTATATCCACACGACACACAAGACACATCAAAAACCAATACACACATACCATTATATCACACAATATACAACACATATACCACACCACACAAAGACACATTGCACTGCATACACACCACACACACCATATATATACACACCACACAGAAGACATACACAGCCCAGAACAAGACATACCACGATCAATTCACACACCATGCACACCACAATAACACACAACAACATACCACACAAGGGACCACATTCACACCACAACAAACACCACGCAGCACCATATAAACACACAACACATTACACCAACCCAATATACACCACAAAAGGACACAACCATCTACATACATACACACATACCCATATACACAAACAGCACATACACACTCAAGCCAGACACATCACAACAAGACACATCACACCTCATGCACACCATAATACACACAACCATACGCATCACACAAGACACATCACACCGCATACACACCACATACCATAAACACGCCAATTGCACATACACAAACCAAAACAACAGCATCTCACCCCTACACACCTATAGTACACACAACACACACTGCAATACACACTCACACAAAGACACATCACACCGCGTAAACACCATATATACACACAACACATACAACCAATACACATCACACAAGACACATCACACCACACCACACACGCACATACACCATATATACACAATACACACACACCACATACACACAAACACAAGACACATCACACCACACACAATTTACAATGACCACAACACATACCTACCATAACATGCACAACACACAACCTACATAACCCACCAACAACACATACGCACATACACAACAGTACATTCCACACACATACGTACACCATCACACACACAAAACACAAGCAATGCCCCAAGTGGCTGCGATGGTTCCTGCATTTCTCTTTAGTCTGGTGCAGCCCTGCAGCCCTGCAGCCGGTCCTGAGCCTTACCCAGCCGGGAGATAACAGACCTAATGCCTCCGCCTGCAGCCCAGCCCTACCAACCCCAGGCGATCTCCTCAGGCCCTAATCCTGCTCCAGGAGCCCAGCCCCAGGCGGACCGTGTAACCCCCAAGGCCCCACCGATAGGGTGCTGAGCCCCACGGCGCTCGCGACAGCCGTGCCCGCTTGGCCAGATGCAGGTGCCCACCCTCCGTGGACCCTGGGGTTGGCATGGAGGGCCCCACCTGGGCAAACTCGTTCCCCACAGTCCAGTCCCAAGCGTGGTGGGGCCCAGTTCCTTCCCGGCCGAGGGCGCCAGCTCCCGCCTTGCCCTGCAGCTCAGTACCCCAAGGACAGCATCGCTCAGACGCCCCGGTCCGATGGGCTGGGCTCATCTTAGAGAAGTTGCCCAGCCAGCCCCACCCCATGGGGACAGGAAATCAGGCACTGCGGCGGCGCCGCGTGACTGGTGGATGCCGTGGACGTGAAGGCGACAAGGCACGGGTGACGAGTTCCCTGGCGTCGGAAAGGATTGCTCCGCTCACGCCTGATGGCTGTGCCGCGCCGTTGCAGCCAAGCTTCCCAGCCTTGGGGGTGCGGGTCTGCCTGCGATTACCTCTGCCCACTCGGATCCTTCTTGAAGGCCAACCTCGCCAGCACTGGAAGCATCCTGAGCACGATGGAGTAAGGGATGAACCCAGCCAGGAAGCTTAGGACTCTTGATCCAGATTGGCTGGCGCTCCTCTGCTCAGCCTGCCCTCACTCTAGGCAGGGAGGTCCCCAAAGCTGCGGCCTGCTGCGCACGGCCTATTTGACAGCTCTTCCTGTGCCCTGGAGAGTCACCCCATGCCCAGTATTTCCGGCCATCAGAGAGAGGGCCTGCCCCTCAGGGCAGTGTGCACCAGCCCCAACCCCTGCATCCCAGTGCTGCCCACCCCACGCCCCCCTAGTGCAGACCTCCTGAGCTGAATCCCTACCTGAATCGGGCCCCCCCCCCCCCCTCAGCTTTCTCAGATAGTTCTACTTGTCCAGTCTCTGTTGGGCCCTGCCTTTTCTCCCATTCTCAGTGGCTGTGCATCTGGGCCCCACCTCAGCTGCAAGGACACGGGAGAGCAATATGGTAGAGGCTCTGGCTCTGGACTCAGACCTTTGGAGTACAAATCCTGGATCAACTAAATAATTCTCACTGTGTTGATTTGGGCAAACCATATAAACTCTCTAGATATCAGTATCCTGCATAATAGAAGTATTAATAGTACCAACTCCATTGAGTTATTGCATAAATTAAACCATCAGATTCACGTAGAGCATTCAGCCCTGATAACTAGTACTGTTATCACCAGCTACATCTTGACTTGGGGCATACTAATGTCTGTTTTTATCCCTTTCTCTCACTTTCTTTGCCTGCTTCTATGTCCCCATGGCCAGGCCTCCCTGTTAATGTCCCCATGCCCTGGATCTTTCAAGAAATCCACCCCCACAGTATAAATGACCTGCTCAGGACCTGACCCTCTCACATCCTGTCCTGTGCTGTTTTCTTCTTAGCTGATAAGTGGACCTCCAATGAGGACGTTTGTGGCTGACGACAGAATGTTCTGATCTGCAGTATTTTCAGATGAAGAAGTGCCCGAATGAGCCATAACATCGTCACCCTGGCTACATGTTGGCCGCATCTGGAAACTCTTAAAAGCATGGATGACTGGGTTGAACCTGCAATTTGCAAGTTCATTGGTATGGACAGCAGCCAAGGTGTCAGTAATTTTAAAGATTCCTCAGGAGCTTCTAATATGCAACCGAAGTTGAGAACCTGTACCTTAGCTCAGAGGATGGATCACCTGGAAAAGAATTCTGAGCACAGTGATAACTGGGCAGGGTAATATCCCATCCAGGCCATGAGTGTGCAGGGGAAAGGTTTGGTATCGAGAGACCTGACTCTTAATCTGCTTCTGTTAATTATGAACAAGTTACTTCAGCTATCCAAGCCTCAATGTTCTCATCTAGAAATGGGACAGTAACACACACTTAATTAGAGTTTGGGGAGGTTGCATTGAGCTGATGCACACGAAGTGCCTGGCATGGCGCGTGGGCCTGAGTGGTCTCTGGAATATAGTAATTTTTTTACTTTTTCCCTTTTCCTACAAGCCACAGGATTGCAGCAATGCCATCTCTATGAAGGTTGCAAGAGCCAGTCCACAGGATTTGAGGTCTAGTATGCTAATCCATGGGAAAATAGACTTCACCCTTGTTTCTTGCCATTTGGCCCTCACTGCCTGCAGGACCACGCTGTGACTTTACTGCTCATGGCCGTGCTCTCCTTCCCCATCTGATACTTCTTGGACTAGCTTGTATTCATCTAAAGATGGTCCCCTGTCCACTCATCTACCATTGCACATCAATCATTCTTTTCCTTCCTACAGTCCAAACTTTCCCTCCCATGATTTACAGCACACTTTCTGACAAGTGCACTGTCAATCAATTGTCAAAACTCACAAAGACAGACAATCTGTGTCTTTGTTTGTGCTGCTACAACAAAACACTGAAGACTGAGTCATCCATAAATAATAGAAATTTATTTCTCACAGTTTTAGAGGCTGCAAAATCCAAGATCTAGGAACCAGAAGGTCCAGTGTTTGGGGGAAGGGCTGTTTTCTGCTTCCAAGAAAATGCTCTGAACATTGCCTCCTGACAGGGCAGAAAAGCAGAAGAGAGTGAACCCATTCCCTCCAGTCCCCCCACCCCACCCCGCCCCATTTTTTTTTTTTTTTTTTTTTTTTTTTTTTTTTTTTTGAGACAGAGTCTTGCTCTGTCATGCAGGCTGGAGTGCAGTGGCATGATCTCGGCTCACTGCAACCTCCACCTCCTCCACCTCCCAGGTTCAAGCGATTCTCCTGCCTCAGCCTCCCAAGTAGCTGGGACTACAGGCATGCACCACCATGCCCCACTAATTTTTTGTATTTTAGTGGAGACAGGGTTTTACCGTGTTTCCCGGAGTAGTCTCGAGCTCCGGAGCTCAGGCAATCCACCCACCTTCGCCTCCCAAAGTGCTAGGATTACAGGTGGGAGCCACTGCACCCGGCCTCCTCAAGCCCTTTTATAAGGGCCCTAATCCCATCATGAGGGCTCCGCCTTCGTGACTTAATTATCTTCTAAAGGCTCCACCTCTTAATACTATCATCTTAATGATAACATTTCAACATATGAATTTTGGAGGACATATTCTGAGAGAGAGGATTTGCCTGGTTCACGGGCAATGTCTACCAAGTGTCTTTTCTCTTGCCTTTCCCTGACTTTGCTTGTTGCTTAGAAGAGAAACTATGCATGACTCATCAGGAGCACCCTCACCTAACCAATTCCCTGCTGTAAGGTGGGAGGCTGGCTTCCACTTCTGGGCATGGGGATCACCTGCTGACCTCCAGAATCCTGTCCCACTGTCACCTCCAATCTCTCCTGTCTCTGACTTCTCTCTCCTGCCTCTGACTTCTCTCTCCTGCTTTGAACCTTCCATCAAACCTCACACAAGCTCGATTACCCACCATCTTCAAAACGCTTTCTCCTCATCCTCTCTGCTTTCTTCCCTTTGCTTTCAAACATCTTAAAGGCACAGTCTTTCTGCTCCCTCTCTCCTCTTTCTCACTTCCTAGCTACTTCTCTATCCTTAGATTCAGGTATTTGTACCCACAAATGAAACTGTTTTCAAAAATTCACTAAAAAACTTTCTAGCTGCCAAACCTGATGCATAATCCTGCATTTTGGCATCTGAGCTATTGCTCATGCAGATGGGCAGAAACTTCACCATTGTTTTCTGTTGCATGGAGTAAGCCCTTATGGTAGGAAGAGCCAGACAGAGGCCACTGAAACTGCCCCCTCCCAGCCAAGATAATAAATCAGAAGCAATACTCTGGTTGACCATCCCCAGCCTATCCCTATTTAACTCACTTGCATGGCCCCTGCAAAAGTCAGAAAAAGTAAGGTGAGAATGGCGTGTGTCTCAGTCTGTTTGTGCTGCTATAACAAAATACCTGAGACTGGACAATTTATTTTCTTAAAAATAGAAATTTATTTCTCACAGTTCTGGAGGCTGGAAATTCAAGATGACGGCACCAGCAGGGTTGGGGTCTGATGAGGACTTGGTCTCTGCTTGTTGCTGCATCCTCTGGAGGGGATAAACTCTGTGTCCTCACATGGCAGAAGAATGGATGGGCAGAAGGGGCCTAACTGGTTCCCTCCAGCCCTTTTATAAGGTTGTTAATCCCATTCATGACTCCTCTGCCCTCATGACTTAATCTCCTCCTGAAGGTCCCATGTCTTAAAACCATTGCTTTGGGGATTGAGGTTCAAGTTGAATTTTGGAGGGAACACAAACATTAAACATTAGCAGCACACTACCGTGAACTTAACCAATAGCCCTCATCATTGTTGCTGGGCCAGATATAGCATATTTACTGAAATTGCACAGCCTCTGGCAGTTGGTACACAGCTATGGTCCGGATGAATGTGTTCTTTTCAGTCTTCATGACTAAAGGAGACCAAAGGTCATTGACATTCATGGTAATGAGAGAAGTGCACATACATTCTCTTGCCCCAGGTCTGGGTGAGCTCTCCTGGACTATCCCAAAATACTACACAGGGACCTGGATCACCTGATGATCCACATAGCTTCTCAAGTCCACTACATTGGCAAGATCATACTTACTGTACCTGGTGCACAGGAATGGCAAAGCTGTAGGGGCAATGATAAGAAACATGCGTTCCATAGTGTGAGAGATAAACCTCAAAGAAACTCAGGGTCCTCCCACATCTGTGATGCTTTCAGGGGTCCAGTAGCCTGGAGAAAGATCAAAGATAAAGATTGCCTCCCATACCACTAAGAAAGAGGCTAGAACTCGATTTAGATTTTGGAGGAAACATATACTGCACTTGAGCATTCAATTTCAGTCTCTATATTAGGTGCTCCCAGAAGGCGGCTAAGCCACAAGGGTTCTGTAGAAAGTCCAGGCTCCAGGGCCAGCTCCCAAAGCAAACCATGACCTGACAAATCCAAATGGGCTAGAGGTCTCCAAGGCAGATTGCGAGACCACGTGGAGTCTCTACCAGGCCCCACTAGGAAAATCATAGCAGAGACCCCAGGCATCTGGAATAAGGCCATGCAGAGGACTTCGAAAAGCAGCCCCTGTGCATCACTGGGACCTACTAAGGAGTGAGCACCTATCCACACAAACAATTGGAGCTACCCATCATGAGCTAGGTGTTGTTGGTATTTGTTACACAGCAATAGCCATGTTTCAGTTATCTATTAGTATGTAACAAAGTCTGGCACCAAACCCTTTCTCCACCCACATCTCCTGATGTTCCCCACACTTTTTACAAAAAGCCACACTAAACTTGCCCTGTTTCCTGACAGTACATACCCTCTAAGGCCGTGTCACTTGAATTTGCTACTCCTTTTTCTGGAATATCCTTGCTTTAACTTCCCCCTATAACATTCCCCAGCCCCTTTAAGACCTGTGTTAGCAATCTATATCTGTTAGCAAACAAATTGTCACAAATGTAACAGCTTGAAGGTGCACCCATTTATAATATTATTCCAGCACCTGTGGGATAGGGATCCAGATATGGCTTAGGTGCATCCTCTGCTCCAGGGTACTTCACTAGCTGCATTCAAGGTATTGGCTAGGGCTGTAGCCTCATCTCAAGGCTCAACCAGGGAAAGATCTGCTTCCAAGCACCTGCGATTGTTGGCAGAATTCAGTTCCTTGCAGGCTGTTGGAGGAGGACCTAAGTTTTTTTTGCCAGCAGTCAGCTAGAAGCCACCCTCAGCTCCTGGACACATGGGCCTCTCTATAGGGCAACTCACAACATGGCATCTTTCCTCACAAAAGCCAGCAAAAGAGAGTCTGCTTGCAAGACACAAATCACACTCTGATGTGACATAATCACAGAAATGCCGTCCTATCACTTGCCATGTTCTATTCACTAGAAATGAGTCACAGGTCCTGCCTACATTCAAGGGGAGGGGACACAGGGGCATGGACACCAAGAGCTAGGGGGCGTTGAGACCCTCTTAGTGTCCCCAACCATAGGCCCTGATGGTACCATCACTGATGTCTCCCTGAGCCACTCTGTCCTGCATCTTTACAGCACATGTCTCAGATGTAGTCTTTTATTTATTATTATTATACTTTTTTTTTATTATACTTTAAGTTCTAGGGTACATGTGCACAACGTGCAGGTTTGTTACATATGTATACATGTGCCATGTTGGTGTGCCGCACCCATTAACTCGTCATTTACATTAGGTATATCTTCTAATGCTATCCCTCCGGCCTCCCCCCTCCCCACAATAGGCCCCAGTATGTGATGTTCCCCTTCCTCTGTCCAAGTGATCTCATTGTTCAATTCCCATCTATGAGTGAGAACATGCGGTGTTTGGTTTTCTGTCCTTGCGACAGTTTGCTGAGAATGATGGTTTCCAGCTGCATCCATGTCCCTACAAAGGACACAAACTCATCCTTTTTTATGGCT
>NW_016816823.1:126908-181576 GCF_001698545.2 Rhinopithecus bieti
TTCCTTCAGGATCTCTTGTAGGGCAGGCCTGGTGGTGACAAAATCTCTCAGCATTTGCTTGTCTGTAAAGGATTTTATTTCTCTTTCACTTATGAAACTTAGTTCGGCTGGATATGAAATTCTGGGTTGAAAATTCTTTTCTTTAAAAATGTTGAATATTGGCCCCCACTCTCTTCTGGCTTGTAGCATTTCTGCCGAGAGATCTGCTGTTAGTCTGATGGGCTTCCCTTTGTGTGTAACCCAACCTGTCTCTCTGGCTGCCCTTAACAGTTTTACTTCATTTCAATTTTGTTTAATCTGACAATTATGTGTCTTAAAGTTGCTCTTCTCGAGGAGTATCTCTGTGGCGTTCTCTGTATTTTCTGAATTTGAATGTTGGCCTGCCTTACTAGGTTGGGGAACTTCTCCTGGATGATATCCTGCAGAGTGTTTTCCAACTTGGTTCCATTTTCCCCATCACTTTCAGCAGGCACACCAATCAGACGTAAATTTGTTCTTTTCACATAATCCCATATTTCTTGGAGGCTTTGTCCATTTCTTTTTACTCTTTTTCCTCTACATTTTTCTTCTCGCTTCATTTCATTCATTTGATCTTCAATCGCTGATACTCTTTCTTTCAGATGATCGAGTCGGTTACTGAAGCGTCTGCATTTGTCACATAGTTCTCGTGTCATGGTTTTCATTTCTGTCAGTTCGTTTATGGTCTTCTCTGCATTGATCATTCTAGTTATCCATTCTTCCATTCTTTTTTCAAGGTTTTTAGTTTTTGTCCTAGGTACGTAGTTCCTCCTTTAGCTCTGAGAAGTTTGATGGACTGAAGCCTTCTTCTCTCAACTCGTCAAAGTCATTCTCCGTCCAGCTCTGTACCGTTGCTGGCGATGAGCTATGTTCCTTTGGAGGGGGAGAAGCGCTCTGATTTTTTGGATTTCCAGCTTTTCTGGACTGCTTTTTCCCCATCTTTGTGGTTTTATCTGCCTTTGGTCTTTGATGATGGTGACGTACGGATGGGGTTTTGGTGTGGGTGTCCTTTCTGTTTGTTAGTTTTCCTTCTAACAGTCAGGACCCTCAGCTGCAGGTCTGTTGGAGTTTGCTTGAGGTCCACTCCAGACGTTGTTTGCCTGGGTATCAGCAGCGGAGCCTGCAGAAGATAGAATATTGCTGAACAGTGAGTGTTGCTGTCTGATTCTTGCTCTGGAAGCTTCGTCTCAGAGGTGTACACAGCAGCATGAGGTGTGAGGTGTTGGTCTGCACCTAGTGGGGAATGTCTCCCAGTTAGGCTACTGAAGGGTCAGGGACCCACTTGAGCAGGCAGTGTGTCCATTCTCAGATCTCAACCTCCACGCTGGGAGAACCACTGCTCCCTTCAAAACTGTCAGACAGGGACATTTACATCTGCAGAGGTTTCTGCTGCTCTTTGGTTAGCTATGCCCTATCCCCAGAGGTGGAGTCTACAGAGGCAGGCAGGCCTCCTTGAGCTGCGGTGGACTCCACTCCATTCAAGCTTCACAGGGGCTTTGTTTACCTACTTAAGCCTCAGCAATGGTGGGCGCCCCTCCCCCAGCCTCACCACCAGCTTGCAGTTAGATCTCAGACTGCTGTGCTAGCAATGAGGGAGGCTCCGTGGGCGTGGGACCCTCCAGGTCAGGTGTGGGATATAATCTCCTGGTGTGCCGTTTGCTAAGACCGTTGGTAAAGCACAGTATTAGGGTGGGAGTTACCCAATTTTCCAGGTGTTGTGTGTCTCAATTTCCCTTGGCTAGGCAAAGGAATTCCCTTCCTCCTTGTGCTTCCCAGGTAAGGTGATGCCTCACCCTGCTTCAGCTCTTGCTGGTCGGGTTGCATCCACTGACCAGCACCAACAGTCTGACGCACCCCAGTGAGATAAACTCAGTACCTCAGTTGAAAATGTAGAAATCTCCCATCTTCTGTGTCACTCATGATGGGAGCTGGAGGCTGGAGCTGTTCCTATTCAGCCATCTTAGGGGCCCCTCAGGCTATTATTCTGTTTCTATTATTATACTTTAAGTTCTAAGGTACATGTGCACAATGCGCAGGTTTGTTACATATGTATACATGTGTCATGTTTGTGTGCTGCACCCATTAACTCGTCATTTACATTAGCTATACCTCCTAATGCTATCCCTCCCCCCTGCCTCCACCCCAAGACAGACTCCACTGTGTGATGTTCCCCTTCCTGTGTCCAAGTGTTCTCATTGTTCAATTCCCACTTATGAGTGAGAACACACAGTTGGCTAGATGTAGTCTTACGAAAGCACTCTCGTGGCATTCCTGGCAAAAATCCCTCAGCAGGCATCTTTCTGCTCACTGTAGATATCCTGCACAGTGGCTTTTCATGTTAGGGCAGGGAGGACACTGGTACAACCACCCTCTTCCAGGTGTGCCTTCACTTTCCAGAGCAGGAGTGGATGGGAGGTTTACAAAGGTGGATTTCTATAAATTTACTCTCTTTATAGCTTTCTGCTTCTCATAAGAAAAATACTTGTAGATTAGACAATCCAACCAAAAAATTATTCTGTTTGAAACTGAAATCAAGGTTTAGGTTTTATCAGTACATGGTATCACCTAAGGTAACTTCCATACCAAAACAATTTTAGCCATTCTTTCCACGGAAATTTTTAGCCAAGGGAAAATAGATGTCATGAATTCTGTGCACAATACTTCAAATCCCCATGAACTCCCTGTAGAATAAGCATTATTGCCTCTATTTTGCAGATTAGAAAATGGAAGTTCAGTTTAACTAATTTGTTCTTGACAGAATCAGAACTGAACGTTTGAGTCCCAGATCCTTCCATCATTATACTTGCCTCGTACTCAGTGCCTATTGGAGGCTCAAGGTCAGGGGGTGCATGCCCCCACCCTGCTTCTCCACCAATGCATATGCTCCTGTAGCCATTAACTGCAACACCCTCTCCCATGGCTCCTCCAGCCACCATTGCAGTATTGTTGCCAGCAGACTGGGAACATCTCAGCCCCTCCAGCACAGCAGGTGCATTACCTCGAAGGGCCGGAAAACAGCCATGAGCCTGAGTTAGAGTGTGCAGCTCAGGAGTGCTGAGCTAACACTTGGCCCCCTGAAACCATCCAGAAACAAAGCCAATCAACTAAAGCCAACTTATACCAGTTAAACCCTCAAGGGCATAAAAGAATATAAAAGCAAAAAGCCCCATCCAAAGAATAGCAACTTCAAAGATTAGAGAAACATCATCCCACAGAGATGACTAAGAACCAGTGCAAGAATTCTGGAAACTTTAAAAGCCAGAGCGCCTTCTTACTTCCAAACAACCACACTAGCTCCCTTGCTATGATTTTTAACCAGATTGAAATAGCTGAAATGACAGACATAGAATTCAGAATCTGAATGACAAAGAAGCTCAACAAGATACAGGAGAAGGTTGAAATCCAATACAAGGAAACCAGTAAAACAATCCAAGAGTTGAAAGATGACATAACCATTTTAAGGAAGAACAAAACTGAATTTTGGAAATGAAAATTAAGTATAAGAATTTCATAATGAAATTGGAAGCATTAACAACAGAATAGACCAAGCTGAGAAAATAATCTCAGAGCTCAAAGACTACTCTTTCGAATCAAGACAGGTAGGCAAAAATATAGAAAAAATGATTTTTTTAAACGAACAAAACCTCAAAGAAATATGGAATTATGTAAAGAGGCCAAACCTACAACTCATTTATATACCTGAAAGAGATGGAGAGAGAGCAAGCAACTTGGAAAACATATCTGAGGATATCATCCACAAAAATTTTCTCAACCTCATTAAGAGAAGTCAACGTGCAAATTCAAAAAATTCAGAGAACCCCTTCAAGATACTGTACAAGACGTCCATCCCCAAGACACATAGTCATCAGATTCTCCAAAGTCAATGTGAAAGAAAAAAATCTTAAAGGCAGCTAGAAAAAAAGAGCATGTCACATACAAAGGGAACCACACCACGCTAACAGAACTCTCAGCAGAAACCCTACAAGACAGAAGAGATTGGGGGACTATGTTTAGCATTCCTAAAGAAAAGAAACTGCAACCAATAATTCCATATTCAGCATATTCAGCCAAATTAGGCTTCATAAGAGAAAGAGAAATAAGATCCCTTTCAGACAAGCAATGCTAAGGGAATTTGTTACCACCAGACCTACCTTCTAAAAGCTCTTTAAGGGAGTGCTAAACATGGAAATGAAAGACCAGTGAAAGACCTGCCACCACAGAAACATACTTAAGTACAGAACCCTCTGACACTAAAGCAACTATACAATTAAGTCTATATAACAACCAGCTAACAACATGATGACAGAATCAAATCCTCACATATCAATATTGACCTTGAAAGTAAACAGGTTAAATGCCACTTAAAGGTACAGAGTGGCAAGTTGGATATAAAGCAAAATGTAACTGTATGCTGTCTTCAAGAGACCCATCTCACATGAAATGACACACATAGACCCAAAGTAAAGGGATAGAGAAATACCTATGAAGCAAATGGAAAGCAAAAAAGAGCAGAGGTTGCTATTCTTTGCTATTCTTATTTCAAACAAAACAGACTTTAAACCAACAACAATCAAAAGGGGCAAAGAAGGGCATTATGCCATGTTAAAGGGTTCAATTCAACAAGAAGACTTAACTACCCTAAATATATATGCACCCAATATTGGAGCACCCAGATTCATAAAAAAAGTTCTTAGAGACCTGTGAAGAGACTTAGATAACCACACAATAATAGTGGGAGACTTCAACACCCCACTGACAATGTTAGACAGATCATTGAGGCAGAAAACTAAAGAAGATATTCAGGACTTAAACTCAACACTTGACCATTTGGACCTAACATATATCTACAGAAAAATCCACCCCACAACAACAGAATATACATTCTTCTCATCTACACACAACACCTACTTTAAAATCAACCACATGCTCAGCCATAAAGCAATTCTCAACAAATTCAACAAAACTGAAATCACACCAACCACATTCTTGGATCACAGTGCATTAAAAATATAAATCAATACCAAAAAGACTTCTCAAAGCCATATAATTACATAGAAATTAAACAACCTTATCCTGAATGACCTTTGGGTAAAGAATGAAATTAAGGCAAAATCAAAACTTATTTGAAAACAATGAAAACAAAGATATAACATTCCAAAATCTCTGGGACACACTAAAGCAGTATTAAGAGGAAAGATTATAACACTAAGTTTCTATATCAAGAAGTTAGAAAGATTTCAAACTGACAACCTAACATCATGCCTAGAGAAACTAGAAAAACAAGAGAAAACCAACTCCAAAGCTAGCAGAAGAAAAGAAATGACCAAAACCAGAGTTGCCCTGGGCAAAATCGAGACAAAAACATCCACACTAAAGATCAGTGAAGCCAAAAGCTTGTTATTTGAAAAAATAAGCAAGATTAATAGACTGCTAGCTAGATTAATAAACAGAAAAAAATGAGCTCCAAATAAACATAATCAGAAATGACTGAGGTGAGATTACCACCAATCCCACAGAAATACAAAAAACCCTCAGAGATTATTATGAACAACTTTATGATTAGAAACTAGAAAACTGATAAGAAATGGTTAAATGCCTGAAAACATACAACCTCACAAGATTGAACCAAAAAGAAATTAACACCCTGAACAGATCAATAACAAGTTCTGAAACTGAATCCATGACAAAACACCTACCAATCAGAAAAAGCCCTGGATCAGATGGATTCACAACCAAATTGTACCAGACATTCAAAGAAGAGCTGGTATCAATCCTACTGAAGTTATTCCAAAAAATTAAGAAGGGGCTCCTCCCCAACTCATTCTATGAGGCCAACATTATTCTGATACCAAAGCCTGGCAGAGACACAATAAAAAAAGAAAAATTCAGACCAACATCCCTGATAAACATAGATGTAAAAATCCTCAATAGTATACTAGCAAACCAAATCCAGCAGCACAAGAAAAAGCTAATCCACCGGGATCAAGTAGGCTTTATTCCTGGAATGTAAGGTTGTCTCAATGTATGCAAATCAACAAATGTGATTCATCACGAAAACAGAACGAAAAACAAAAACCACACAATCATCTCAATAGACGGAGAAAAAGCTTTTGATAAAATTCAACATCCCTTTCTGTTAAAATCCCTCAATAAACTAGGAACAAAAGGAATACACATCACAATAATAAGAGCCATCTATAATAAGCCAACAGCCAACATCATACTGAACAGCAAAAGTTAGAAGCATTCCCCTTGAGAACTAGAACAAGACAACAATGCACACTCTCACCACTCCTATTCACCACAGTATTGGAAGTCCTGTCCAGGGCAATAAGGCAACATAAATAAATAAAAGGCATCCAAATAGGAAGAGGGGAAGTCAAACTATCTCTCTCTGCAGATGATATTATTTTTACCTAGAAAACCCCATAGTCTCTGCCCAAAGACTCCTAGGAAACCAGTAAGACAATCCAAGAGTTGAAAGATGACATAGCCCTTTTAAGAAAGAACCAAACTGAACTTCTGATAAACAACTTAAGTAAAGTTTCAGGATACAAAATCAGTATACAAAAATCAGTAGCATTTCTATACATCAATAAAGTCCAAGCTGAAAGCCAAAACAGGAATGCAATCTCATTCACAATAGTTACAAAAAGAATAAAATATGTAGGAATACAGTTAACCAGGGAAATGAAAGATCTCTACAATGAGAATTATAAAACACTATTGTGAAAGAAAAAATGGAAAAAACATTTCATGCTCATGGATAGGAAGAATCAATATTGTTAAAGTGGTTCTGCTGCCCAAAACAATTTACAGATTCAGTGCTATTCCTATCAAACTGTCAGCCTTATTTTTCACAGGATTAGAAAAAAACTATCCTAAAATTCATGTAGAACCATAAAAGAGCCCAAGTTGCCAAAGGAATCCTAAGTAAAAAGAGCCAAGTTTGTGGCATCACATTATCCAACTTCAAGCTATACTATAAGACTATAGTAACCAAAACAGCATGGTACTGGTGCAAAAACAGACCCATAGACCAATGGAACAGGTTAGAGAGCCCAGAAATAAAGCCACACACCTACAACCATCTGATTGTCAACAAGGTTGACAATAACAAGCAATGGAGAAAGGACTTCACTCAATAAATGGTGCTGGGATAACTGGCGAGCCAAACACAGAAGAATGAAACAAGACCCCTTCCTTTCACCATGTAAAAGACTTAAATGTAAGACCTAAAACTATTAAAAACCATGGAAGAAAACCTAGGAAACACCAATCTGGACATTAGAACTGGCAAAGATTCCATGATGAAGTCTCCAAAAGCAACTGCAACAAAAACAAAAATTGACAAGTGGGATTTAATTAAACTGAAGAGCTTCTCAGAGAAAAAAAAAATCTCAAGAGAGTAAACAACCTACAATATGGAAGAAAATATTCACAAACTATGCATCCAACAAAGAATCTTTAAGGACTAAATCAACAAGCAAAAAACAAGCAAACCCATTAGAAAATGGGTGAAAGACATGAACAGACACTTCTCAAAAGAAGACATACATGCAGCCAAGAAGTATATGAAAAAAATGTTCAGCATCACTAATTATTAGAAAAATGCAAATCAGAGCCATAATGAGATACCATCTTGTATTAGTCAGAATGCCTATTAGTAAAAAGTCACAAAATAACAGGTATTGGTAAGATTATGGAGAAAGGGAATATTTATACACTGCTGGTGGGAATGTAAATTCATTCAGTCACTGTGGAAAGTAGTTTGGTGATTTCTCTAAGAACTTAAAACAGAACTACCATTTGACCTGGCAATCTCACTACTGGGTATACACCCAAAGGAATATAAATCATTCTACCAAAAAGACATATGCACCCATATGTTCATCACAGCACTATCCACAATAGCAAGACATCGAATCAAACTAGGTGCCCATTAATAGTGGACTGGATAAAGAAAATGTGGCACATGTACACCATGGAATACTATGCACTGTGAAAAAGAAATCGCATCATTTCCAGCAACATGGATGCACCTGGAGGCCATTATCCTAAGGGAATTAATGTAGGAACAGAAAACCAAATATTGCCTATTCTCACTTATAAGTGGGAGATGAACTCTGAGTTCACATGGACACAAAGATGGGGACTACTTGAGTGGGGAGGGTGGGAGGAGGAGGGTGAGGATCAAAAAACTACCTATTGAGTATTATGCTCACTACCTGGATGAGGAAATCATTTTTACTCCAAACCCCAGTAACACACAATTTACCCAGGTAACAAACATGCACATGTACTCCCTGAATCTAAAATAAAAGTTGGAGAAAGAAAAACGATCAGAGGGTGGCTGCTGGACAAGGAGGGGAGCTCCCAGGCAGCTCTAATTCCACATCCAGGCAAACATGCAGCATGGTGGCTTTTAGCTCCAGAAGCTTCTCCCTGGGAGTTCAGCCGCCCCATCTGGCGGGGTGGAGTGGCCTCAGGTGTAGCCACAGGGCCAGTGAGGACACCATAAGTGGAAGCCAGGGCCAAAATCGAGGTCTAGAGAACTGTCACTTGATTGGCTTAAGAGCTCCTCTAATATCCCAGGTGCTAAATCAATGTAAGAACTCTCACCAAACGAAAATTTCCTTGAAAGCCTGCTTTAGTCAACTGCATTCATGACATCTGTGTGGCTTCCCCATTTTGCCTCAAAGACAATCACTTTCCTCAAAAATGCCCAATTACATGCAAAATCCTGGCAACTACCAATTTACTGTATTCAGGATCCTCCTCTTGGCAACCTCAAATCTACCAATCAAGTCACATTCCTGTGAGTCCACCAGGAGAAGCAGGAGGCACGAAGCCTCATCTCCTTCAGGGGGATTTCACAGCCAGTAGGTGGTGAGGGCCACGGGGCATGGGGTCTTTCTGGGACAGAAGAAGGTGAGGGAGCCCTCAACAATAAAATGATTAACCTGGGCTCTGTCTCTAAGTATTATCCCATAGAACTCGGTTTACCACTATCAGAAAAATTTTGTTTTGTGTAAAATGCCCTCACATGTCACTAGTTCATTTGTGAACGATTTATTTCTTTCAAAAATGAATCCTTACTGCATGCCTGCTTTTCCCCCAGGGCTCTCTTTCATCACAGACTTCCATCATCTTCAGGTTCCCTCCCTGATGAAGGGGTGTGATGTACTAGAAAGTGCAACAAACCATTCTTCAAAGTCTCCACCAACAAGGTGCACGGCTCTAACTCTAACGCGCTTATTTCAGTTCTCCTGGCCTTAGGACAATGAGAGGAGGGAGAAAGAATAGATGGTCCCAGGGTTTGTTTCCACTCCTGAAGGGAAATAAATTGAATAATCTTTAAGCAGCTTATTTTACCAGCTTTAAATACGACTTTTACTAACTTGCCTTGGATTAAGTCCCTCCAGGAGGACACTTAAAAAAAAGAAGCAGCAGCATAACTGGGCACAGTGGCCTGGGCCGCCTGTAATCCCAGCTACTCAGGAGGCCCTGGAGGGAGGGACACTTGAGCCCAGGAGTTCAAGACCAGCCTGGACAACATAGTGAGGCCCCCATCTCTAAACAAAATTAAAATATAAAACAATAACAACAACAAAACAAACATAAGAAATAAACAAGCTTAGCCTTCTCTTCAGAAATCCCATGTCATTTCTCCCAAATTGTTTCTGTTTTATGGGTGCCAAAACCACCTGTCAGTGTGTCCTCTGGGCTGACTGTAAGTTTGCTCAGCCAAAGTATTTATAACACACAGTATCTTTCAACATTACTTCCCCTACTCTTATTGTCTCGTCTCCTAATTTCATCTTTTATCTTACATTTCTAAGCCCCCACAAGACAGGTAATAAAATATTTTATCCAAAAAAAAAAAAAGAAGAAGAAAGAAATCCCATGTCATTGGGAGTAGCTGAAACTGGTCTCTCTCAAAAATGAATGAAATAGGTTTGTATGAACTCTAAGGACAGGCTGGGCTTGGCGAACCCTGCCCCAGCGCCGTGCTTTGCTCACACCAGAGACTTGACGGGGCCCTGGAGCAGCGCCCCAGGAGCGCAGGGCACAGCCCCACATATGCTGGGCGTTCAGTAGCATTCCTTCTACAGAGACCCTGCACCAGTGACATGGGTGGGTCGCTGCTTTGCTCTCCAGAGAGAATCCCAGAGGCCTAGGGAGAACCCGAGCCACTCCACTGAGGCGGGTGAGACCTCGATCCTGTGTCTTCAAACTGCAGTTCTGGAAATGTTCACCTAAAAAGACGAGGCTCCTGGGAGTGAATTCTGCAAAGCCAGGGAACCTGGCAGTGTCCACGAGTTCATGATATACGAAGAGCCTCTGTGCCCCACTATCCGCCACCCAACGCCAGATTCACAAGCTCATCTGCAGCCCAGGTCATGCATTACCCTGGAGCATGAAGGGGCCAAGGCGTCAGGAGCGGTGGCTCTGGGTCTGTGGTGACCTGACTTTCTGAGACATGGGAGAGAGTCCCAATGTCACAGCAAGAAGCTCCTCAGGCCACCCACCCTGAAGAGGGAAACGGCTCCTAAGGGAGAAAAAAAGGAAAAGTCAGTTAGGTAAATAGTTAAGACTGGGCCCTGAGAAGCCGCCTGCCTGAAAAGTCGCAGCTGCTGCAGCTGCACAGATAAGCTGGGACAGATAAGCTGGGCCGGATAAGGAGCCAGCAAAGCACATAAGCCTTTTATTCTTTGTATAATTAGTGAGCTCCCAGGAAAAAGTTTCCTCCCTTTTTCAGGAATGTACATGGTAGGCACTGTGGGAACTTTCACAGGGAGGAGGAAGCTTACCTAAAACAAACCCACAGTTACACAAACCAACACAAAAAGCTGCACTTTGTACTTGCCTAGAGACATACCCACAGCAGCATAAGGGGAGGTGCACAGACAGTTTTACTGGTAAGAGAAGTTACTCAAACTGCTACAGAGATGAGAAGAGTTTCTTATAAAAGCTTTTGAATTCAGCAGTAACCCAGCAATCCACTCAGACTCCCTTCTTCACTGAAGAGAGTTTTCTTCTTTTGCTTATTCAACTTTCGCTCTAAATTCCTCCTTGTGTCTGCACTCCTTAATTTTCTTGGACATAGGACAAAGAATCCCAGGTACTAGTTCAGACAATGAGAAACTGCTACATTAAGGTGCATTGGTCAGACTCACTGTGTCCCCAGCTCCGGCTCAGGGAGCATCCAGGGAGCCGGCCTTCTCAGCTTTTTCCCTTCCCAACCACAGACATTGAGAACATGCCTCAACTCTGTGCCTCTGCTTCTGCATCTACAAATGGGAATCATAACAGCCTGATTACAGTAAGAGTTGCATAATTCAACATGCATGACATGCTGGGGACAAAGTCTGCAACACAGACTGTGCTCAAAGCCTGTTCGCTGGTGCCTGGTGTCACTGTCCAGGGAACCTCCAGGAGCGGGGAGTCTGGGCACCACTGAGAAGAGGCGGAAACATAGTGTCTGTTGGATACTGTGGTTTCATCTTACCTCATTTCCATGAAAAATTATAGCCATTAGGAAAATGCCCCCAATCCCCACTGGGGGAATTAAAATTACTGTTATTAATCCTAGAGTTCCAAGAAAAGAAACAGAACTGGCATCCATGCACCCAAGCTTAGCATCAAAACCTTAGATCCCAGGGAATCTGTGATCCAAAGTTCTCTGACCAAGCAACAGTTTCACTGCCTCTGTCTAATCCTAGATACAGATATTGTATTTACTGAACAAAATGACTAATCAGTTTATTTCCTTAATAGGCACAGTAAATGGTCAACAAATATTTATTAATTAAATCAAATAAAAGAAATCAATGGATACTTGGTGTTTTTGCAAGGTATTTGGAGGGAATAAAATTTAGAGAGACATAAACAATGTGTAATCTATTTGGAAAATAAAATTTAATATACAACCAGAGATTATATCTGGAAAGACACTTGAGTTTCATAATGTAGTCTTTACCTCTCCCCCCAAATTAGTTTAAACTATTTTAAAGACTGTTGGGAACAGGCCCCCAAATCTGGCCATAAACTGGCCCTAAAACTGGCCAGAAACAAAACCTCTGCAGCACTGTGACATGCTCGTAATGGCCATGACGCCCACACTGAAGGCTGTGAGTTTACCAGAATGAGGACAAGGAACACCTGGCCCACCCAGGGTGGAAAACTGCTTAAGGTGTTCTTAAACTACAAACAATAGCATGAACGATCTGTACCTTAAGGACATGTTCCTGCTGCAGATAACTAGCTAGAGCCCATCCCTTTATTTTGGTCCCTCCCTTTGTTTCCCGTAAGCAATACTTTTAGTTAATCTGTAATCTATAGAAACAATGGTTATCACTGGCTTGCTGTCAATAAATATGTCAGTAAATCTCTGTTCGAGGCTTTCAGCTCTGAAGGCTGTGAGACCCCTGATTTCCCCCTCCATACTCTATATTTCTGTGTGTGTGTATTTAATTCCTCTAACACTGCTGGGTTAGGGTCTCCACGACCAAGCTGGTCTCAGCAAAAGATGTAAGCATGTTCAACACACCATAAACACATTTGTCCTCTGGATTGGGAAGACTGCAAGTTGGTGGGTGGGGACACACAGAGGGGACACACTGGGCACAGAAGCTATGGGTTTGCTGAACTCCAGAACTGAAAGCAGACAGAAGCAGCCAGGCATTCTATCACTGCAGGGTCAGCTAGAACCAAAATAGTTCCCTGCATGGCTATTCCCAGAGCCATGCTCCTCATAAGAAACCAGGAGCTGAAATAAGAATTCCACCCCTAAGAAATGACACCAACATATCTGCAACAATCACTACCCATGGCTGTGCCTAAATAGAATCAAACTAAATAGAACCAAACTGGGATCAAACCTCTCATTTCTCAATCTATGATCTCTCCCACATCAGCCCCAGGCAAGGATCCCAAAGTCGCCAATACAACAGCTGGTTGCAGACCAGGCTTCCAAGGAGATGAGAGGAAGCAACCGCACAATAGCTTCTTAGAGAGAAGAAAATTTCCCACTCAGGATAAAGCTACAAATCAAACCTCCAACGTGCATAAGAAAACATTTGTAAGAGACAGCCAGCAAATGCAACAATCATGATATAAATTTACTGCTCTTAAAATCCAAGTAGAACAACCCAAAAATGACTTTAAATAAGTATAGGTAATATTCTTAATAGTAACAAAGAATAATAAAATATGATTAAAATAGAGTTATAATTAAGAACAGATGGAGATGAAAATGTGAAAATAGGAATTCTGAAAGTAAAATCAGAAACATTAAAATAAATGGCCCAAACAATAAAAGAAAATAAATAAAAAGATAGAAAAAAATCTTTAAAAGAAAGAAAAAAATAATAAATAATAAATCGCTCATTAGCCAGGCATGTCTAGACTGGATTCAATAAAATAGAGAATTAAAGTTTACATAAAGACAACATATACTCCAGTGTTAAGTGATATTCACTAGAAAGACTATCAGAGCCCAGAGAAGGGAGAGATCTCTGTGGATTGAAGTAGCTTCAGGGAGTTCCTGGAAGAAGTTACTTGAACAAGTCCTAGATGCTCCTAACAGAAAGGCTCCTAAAACTAAATGAATTACAGGTCTATGTTCCAGAATGCTGCCTGCCACCCCAACCGTGGTTTCACAAATCCTTTACAAAAAAATCCTCTAAGTTAAAAAAGCAAGAAAACTCTTTAAATTAAAAAAGAAAATGCACAGAAGTTGGGGAAAAATTGGAACCCTGTGCATTGCTGGTGAGAATGTAAAAAGGTACAACCACTATGGAAAACAATATGGCAGTTGCTGAAAAAAATTAAACATCAATCACCACATGATCCAGCAATTCCACTTCTGGGCATACACCCAAAAGAATGTTAAGCATCAACATAAACAGATATTTGCATGCCAGTGTTTATAACAGCATTGTTCACAAAGACAAAAGTTGGAAACAATCTAAATGTCCATTAACACATGACTGGGTAAACAGCATGTGATATACATACAAAGGGATATTCCATAAAAGGAAATTCTGACACATGATATAACATGAGTGAACCTTGAAGACACTATGTTAAATGAAAAAAAAAAAAAAAAAACAGATACAAAAGAACAAATATTCCACTTACATAAGGTATGTAGAGTAGTCAAATTCATAGAGACATAAAGTAGAATGATGGCTGCCAGGGGTGGGGAGTTGGTGTTTAATGGTACAGAGCTTCAGTTTGGGAAAATGAAAAAGTTCTAGAGGTGAATGGTGGTGATGGTTGCACCACAGTGTGAATATACTTAATGCCACTGAAAATATATATTTAAAAATGTACACTGGGCCAGGTGCAGTGGCTCACACCTATAAACTCAACAATTTGGAAGGCCATGGCAGTAGGATTGCTTGAGGCCAGAAATTTATGACCAGCCTAGGCAACATAGGAGACCCCCATCTCTACAAAAACAAAATTGTCATAATTAGTCTGGTGTTGTGGTGTGTTCATGTAGTATTAGCTACTCGGGAGACTGAGGCTGGAGGCTGCAGTGAGTTATGATTATGCCCCTGCACTCCAGCATGGGTGACAGAGAAAGACCCAGCCTCTAAAAAACAAAAAAAGAAAGAAAAACTGTACACGTAATATACACTTAAAATGGCTAAAATGGTAAATTTTGTTATTTATATTGTACCACAATTGTGAAAAAAAAAAAAGAAAATAGAAAATGCCCACAAAAAATCATTGGATCACAAACAATTCTAAGTGATGTGTACTGAGCTACCTCCCTCATCTGCTTCAGTGGTCTCATGTTCATGAACCTGACTTGCATCTCACTTAAGCCAGCATCAGTAAAACATTTACTGTTACAATAAATGTCAAAGGAGACCGTATGTGAAAAAGCCTGCTATAGTGTGGAATCTTAACACTTAGTTATAAGGTAACAGGTAGAATCTTAAAATTTAATATGATATTCAACACTTGTATAAATTTTTATTACATATAGTGTGTACATATTTTTACCTCATATCCTGGACATGTACAGTCTAAAATAAAATAAAAGTATATTTTGGGGCAGAAAATAAAATAGATGTGCTAGATATTATATATAAAAGGTAGATTATTCTTTAAAATTGTAACCAGGACAATTGTGGCACAGTGAACAGAACTGTCTGGAAGCAGCTCTGAGCTCTCACTCTGAACCACAGCCAGCTGGAACCTGGAACTCTCCCTTCCCCCAGACAGAGGGAACTGAGGTCAAGCTCAGCTTCCCACATGCCATTAACTGGGTGCTGGTGCCCCTCCAAAATTCCTCTGTTGCCATGCTAACCCCCAAGGCGATGGTATTAGGAGGTGAGTCCTTTGGGAGGGGATTAGGTCATAAGGGTGGAGCCCTCATGGATAGAATCGGTGTTCTCATAAGCCTCCAGAGAGCCAGCCAGCCCTCTCCCAACTAGGCTAGGAAGCAATGAGAAGGCAGCCATCTGTGAATCAGGAACAGGGCTCTCCCCAGGACTCAACCCTGCTGGTACCCTGATCTTGGACATGCAGCCTCCAGAACTCTGATAAGTGTTGGAATCCCGCTCGGCCTATGGTATTCAATAACAGCAGCCAAAACAGACCAAGACACCACAGAATCAGTGGCTCCTGTCTGCCAGCAAATGACCTGCTCATTCCCAAGGACACTGCAGACTCCAGTTTCTGGATAGCTAGTAATCCAGATGATAATCACTGGGGAAATTCACAGACCTCAAGCTTATCCTCTAAAAAGGTCAAAAGGGTAAAGTCCCTCCCCTGAAACACAAACCCAGCCTGGAAAACCCACTGCGGGCCCAACTCACTGTGGAATGAGAGGACACACAGGTCTCTTCTTTTCTTGCTGGGCCTTGGTCTATTCACAAGTCCCTTTCTCCTAATCTGCACCTCGTGACCGCGGAGCTCCTCCCACTCCCAGTGTGTGATGCTGAGCTTTTTGGCCCTTGACTGTCTCCTCTGTCAGTATTATAGGTTGGGTTCAGAGACAAGGAGGGATACTGTGAGAAGAAGTCCTGCAAGACAGCCACATCCCTGCTTGCAACTTGCTGAATCTAACACACACTCACTTGGCATTATAATTACACCAGAACTTGAAGAGAATACTAATAATCTCAAACTCCAACATAATTACTGCCGACTCCTCTCCTACTTTTCCTTTACTTGCCAGCAAGCTTAAAATTAAGAATATATTGAAATAAACATACCATGGCTCCTAAGAAGAAGGGAGAAAGACCAGAAAAAAGAAAATATTGACTATTAATTATAAGCCGAAAAGTAAGACATATTTCCATTATTTCTTTGTTACTAGTTATAACATATATGCAGAAAGTCACATAACAGAATAACAGTTTAAAGAACAAGGTGTTTCTTTAAACTGTAAATACTGTATACTATATAATATATAAACTGTAACCTGTAAATATCCAGCTTAAATAATAATCATAAAGCAAATCCCTCTGTAACTAGCACCAGGTCAAGCAATCCTGTACCAGGGCCCAGAGCTGCCCCTCCCTCCTGCATCCTTCCTAGACGACCACTGTTCTCTTCTTTCCCTTTGGAGGTTGCCCTCCCACTAACTGTTATAATAATGGCTTTAGTTCTACCACTTCTGTATATATCTGTAAATAAGGTATTCCAATTTTGCCTGGTTTTGAATGTTATATAAATGGAATCATACCGTATGAGTTTTTTGTGCGTGCTTGTGTTCCTATGTGTCTTGCTAGTTTAACATGGTGTTATGTTTGTACATTCATCCATGTTGCATTCATATGGTTTATTTCATAACTATGTAATACTTCATTGGAGAAATCTATGAATGAACTTGGATCTTAGGTATGAATATATTGAACTCCAGTAACCAATGACAAATTATTTTTCATAGTAGTTGCATACATATTGCCCATCATTTAGCAGTGTATGAAGTTGTTTCATAATCTCATCAACACTTGGAATTGTCAGTTATTTTAATGTTGTCCATCTGGTGGGTATGTAACGGAATCTTACTGTGGTTTGAATCTGCATTTTCCTGATTCCCAAAAAGTTAGATTTACTTTCAGTCTCTACTGGTTATTTGCATATCCTGTTTTATAAAATATCTATTCAAGTCTTTTGCCCATCTTTTCTTTGGCTTTTCTTTCTTTTTCCTTTTCTTTCTTTTTTTTAATTGAAGCAGAGTCTTACTCTGTTGCCCAGCTGGAGTGCAGTGTCATGATCTGGGCTCACTGCAACCTCTGCCTCCTGGGTTCAAGCAATTCAATTCTTCTGCCTCAGCCTCCCAAGTAGCTGTGATTACAGGCGCCCACCACCAAGCCTGGCTAGTTTTTGTATTTTTAGTAAAGACAGGGTTTCATCATATTGGCTAGGCTGGTCTTGAACTCCTGATCTCAGCTGATCTGCCTGCCTTGGCCTCCCAAAGTGCTGAGATTACAGGAGTCACCTCACCTAGCCTCCTTTGGGTTTTCTATCTACTGATTTGCAGGAGCTCATTACATATTCTTGATACAAGAATATATAACGATAACTTGATATTAGTTCTTCCTCAAATAACATATGTCACAAATATCTTCTACTGGCTTATCTTTTCAGTCTCTTTAATGGATTCTTTTGACGAAATTTGCACTGAATTTTTGTGCATTTATTTTATTTTATTTTTTGAGATAGGGACTTTCTCTGTCACCCAGGCTGGAGTGCAGTGGCACAATCATAGCTCACTGCAGCCTCGAACTCCTGAGCTCAAGGAATCCTCCCACCTCGGCCTCCCAAGTAGCTGGGACTGCAAGTGCACTCTACTGTGGCTGGCTAATTTTTAACTTTTTTGTAGACGCAGGATCTTGCTATGTTGCCCAGGCTGGTCTCAAACTCCTGGCCTCAAGCAATCCTCTTGCATCAGCCTCCCCAAGTGCTGGGATTACAGATGTGAGCCACCACACCCAGCCTTTTTACCAAGGTAAATTTTATTTACCAATACTTTCCTTTGTGGCTAGTGGATTTTGTGTCTTTTTATGAAATTATTCCCTGTGTCCTGGGTTATGAAGATTCTCACTTAAGATTATTTTGACTTTTTTTTTTTTTTTGCCTTTTTCATTTTGTTGTTTAACCAATCCAGAATTTATTTTTCGAATATGGTGTGAGTTAGAGTCCACTGGGCTATCCAACTGCCCTGGCATCATTTGCTAAAAACAATGTTCTTTCCCCACTGCTGTGTAGTACCAACTCTGTCATGTATCAAGTGTCCATAGTGCCTTGGTCTCTTTCTGAGCCCCCTAAGTCTAATTTTTACCCCAAGCCTGACCCTGCACTGACACTTCCCTTACCACTTACTGTGCCTTTATAATCTCCTAACATCTGGTAGGGCCAGTTACTCCACCTCCTCTGCTTCTCCATGTGTGTCTTAGCTATTCTTGATTTTTGCATTTGTTATGAATCTCAGAATCAGCTTGCCAAATTAAAAAAAAAAAAAACTTCTGCTATATTTTTATTGCAATTACTCTGAACCTGTATCAATACTGAGTCTTCTGATCCACAGCTGTAGCATATCTTCCCTCTGATCTAAGTCACTTTGGACCATATCTCATACTTTTCTGCATGGAGGTCTCCCATATCTGTTGCTAGATTTATTTAAGTGCCTTCACACTCTTAATACTTTGACATATGACACTCTTTGTTATTTAGTTTTCCAACTCTTTAATCTGGTAGAGAGAAAATAATTGATCTTTAAAAGTGTATTTCATATGCCAGGAACTTTGAAACCCTTCTTTTTCTGATGATTATTGTTAGATAAAATGTTCTCTCATAAAGAAACACAATAAAAATGTATGAATGGCTATATACATAATTTGTTTTTAATATAATGGAAGGTGCTAGCTTTAACTAGTAAGTCTCCTGATGGTCTAATGATGTCAAGGCTAATGTGCTACATTGTTAACCACTTTCACAAAAATGTCAGGTTACATACACATATCACATCTTACATAATTTAATTTTTCTTTATAATGAATGTGGCCTGCTAATCAGCTTTTTATAACAATGCAGCATTCTTCCCCACCTGGCAACCATAGTTCATTTGGAGGATTGGTAGAACAAGCATCGATTGAGAGCCTATGATGTGCCAGGGACATCACATGCCTCCTCTCATTTAATTTTAACAACAATCAGACGAGGAGGTAACAATAAGATGAAATACATTTACGGGTAAAGAAATTGAGGCTCAGAGTTAGAATATCACTTGCTTAATGCCTCAAAGCTAGTAAGTGGCTAGGTAGGATTTCAGCTACTAATAGCCCTAATTTTCTTCCACCATCATGAGCCTCAGAGGAGATGGCACCTATCAGCTCCTTGGCAGACCGAGGCAGAGCCGCGGTGCCCAGCTCCCTGCCCCATTTTCTGGATGCACTGCTGCATGTCAGTCTTTCTACACGAGGTATTAAAGGACATGCTAACTTTGAATGGTATTTCAATGTCCTATCCCTTGAGAGAGAGAGCGAGAGAGAGAGATGTATAAAACGATGTTTGACCTTGTTTTAAGTGTAGGTTTCATTATTATTCAGGTATAGTGAGGTCAATAGACCAGGAGATGACTGCCATTGAAAAGGTAGTTTATTACTCACAGACCCCAAGAGGAGGGGGAACACCACCATGGGGTGGGGATGGGCCACAGGAGGAGGCACCAGGGTGGGCCAGGAGGCAGAGGGAGAAGGAAACTGTGGGTAAGAGCCTTTACTGTGGTTTCCAGAGGAATGAATGAGAGAGGCAGGATAAGCAGGCTGAGGATTGGCTGACTTGAATAATTTCGGTGGACTCTGGGGCATAGAGGCTGTCCTTTGTTGTCTGTTACCTGGCCCACAAAAAAAAAAAAAAAAAAAAAAAAAAAAAAAAAAATTTTTTTTGAGAGAACATTTTTTTTACAAAAAAAAAAAAAAAAAAAAAAAATTTTTTTATGAGAGAACATTTTATCTAACAATAATCATTAGAAAAAGAAGGGTTTCAAGGTTTCTGGCATATGAAATACACTTCTAAAGATCAATTATTTTCTCTCTACCAGATTAGGACAGGGGAATAGTGGCCCAGAGTATAAAAGCTCAATAAAGGATGTGATTGGGGTGTGGGCACCGGATTGGTTAGCCTGCATATGAAGAGTCAGTTTGCAGGTGAGTCCTTTACTCTTCCTAGGAATTGGCTACCCTAAGAGGAGCAGTCTCTCCAGAGTCAGCAAGACTCCAGATGTGTCAAAGCATTAAAGCATCAGCCCATCAGCCAGAAACACAGGATTACTGCAAGTTTATATGCAGAAAAGGGTTAGCATAGTAGGCCTGACTGCTCTCCTTTGAAAGATCTGCTTATGAGATTGGCCCTCAGCTGGTTTCTGGGAACTTGGATTTTAGGGAGGTCAGGGTTCCCATTGCCTTAATTAATAAGGGATCACTGTGGATCACTGTACAATGTGGTTTGTGTAGAATACCTGCTTTCCTTTTAGAAGTCTGAGATTTTGACATGTGCTAGGCAGCACATGAAAACCCTGGGCACTGAGTCTCTAGTGAGCTTCCCTGGTAGGCAACACTTTACATGTGTTGTCATAAAGCATCATAAAGGGGAGTTAAGTGCATCCCCCATGACTCCACTGGGACAGGATTCCTGGAAGCTCATGCCTGCTTTCCCCAAAATGTTGCCCCATATGCCTTTTCCTTTTGATGATTTTACATTGATCCTTTCACTGTAATCCATTATAGTCACAAGTATCACTGTATATGATGTGAGTCCTCCTAGTGAATCAGAACCCAGGGATGATCTGGGAAACCCCCAACATAGCCTGTGTTTCCATCCAGGGAATATTGAAGCACAATTGTATTAGTCCATTTTCATACTGCTATGAAGAAACACTCAAGACTGGGTAATTTATAAAGAAAATGAGTTTTAATGGACTCAGTTCCCCAAGGCTGGGGAGGCCTCACAATCATGATGAAAGGTGAAGGGGGAGAAAGTCATGTCTTTCATGGTGGCAAGCAAGAGAGCACGTGCAGGGGAACTCCGCTTTATAAAACCATCAGATTTGTGAGACTTATTTACCATCATGAGAACAGCATGGGAAAAACCCACCCCCATGAGTAAATTACCCACCAAGTATCTCTCATGACACGTGGGGATTATGGGTGCTACAATGCAAGATGAAATCTGGGTGGGGACACAGCCAAAGCATATCACCAATATATTTGTTAGTGTCTTTGTTTCTAAAGAATCAGGGTTGTTTGTTTGTTTGTTCGTTTTTGAGACAAGGTCTCTCTCTGTCACCCAGGCTGGAATGCAGTGGTGCTATCATGGCTCACTGCAGCTTCGACCTCCCAGGCTCAAGCAATCCTCTTGCCTCAGCCTCCCAAGTAGCTGGGACTACAGGCACACTCCACCACGCCCAGCTTATTTTTAGATTTTTGTAGAGATGCGGTCTCACTATGTTGCCCAGGCTGGTCATGAACTCCTGAGCTCAACGGATCCTCCTGCCTTGGACTCCCAAAGTGCTAGGATTGCAGGGGGTGAGCCACCATTAAACCTGTCCTAGAATCAGGGTTTTTTAAACGATAACCACCATTAAATTTTTGATGTATGAAATAAAGTTTACTCTTTTGACAGGCTAACCTGTGAGAGATCATAGTGCTTATTCAGTACACGTTGCCCCCACATCTGTTTTGAAGTCAGGTTTAGCTTTCTTGTGTCAGAAGCAGGGCTCAGTCACCCCCAAAACAGTACTCAGCTCTGCACCACACCCAAATGGCCTTAGCCAGTGGTCAGAGATGAGAACACAATGGCAGGTCTTCCACCTAGTGGACCGGCTCCTGGCTTTCCCCACCACTCTCTTTAAAGGCTCCATTTGAGCATTTGCCCGTGAACATACATGACCCACACCCTGTTCCCCAGTATACACTGCTAGTTGCCACAGCTTTTCCCTCTGTCTCCCTGCCTGTGCTCCCAGCATGCAGTGTATGTCCCATGGTCCATAAGTACTGGAAACTCTTAAACTTTCCTATTGCTGTTGTGTCATTCAAGCTATAACTGCCATCCAACTCCTGCCAGCAAGACCACCCCAAAGGGGCCCATGCAGGTGGATCCCCTCCTGAGACTCTTAAAGAGTTTCAATCAAAGCCACCACATAGCATGATGAAGCTGTTGTCCAGCTCTCTGAAGCCTTAGCTTTGATCCTTCATTAAGCAACTCAAGGGAGGTCCTTTCATGCCCCTTCTCTCACAGCCTCCTTTGCTCCATCCACACTTTTCTCATGTCTCTGGACTTTGTAGAATGTTAGTTGACTTTTAAATGTTTTTCTGATTCTTTGTCTATCCCTTTTCAGATAACTATACATTCACATGCAGTTCTAAGACATAATACAGAGAGGGCCCTTTTACCCTTTATCCAGTTTCCCCCAGTAGTAACATTCTGCAAAACTGTAATACAATATCACAGTCAGTATCTTGACCCTGGTAGAATCCACTGATCTTATTCAAATTTCCCTAGTTTAATTTGGACTCTGTGTGAGTATTAAATCCTGCACATTTATAACACCATTATAGGTTTGTGTATCCACAATTACCAAACAGTTCCAACTCCACAAGGACCCCTTGTGTTGTCTGTTTATAACCAAGTCAATTTCTCTTCTCTGGCAACTATTAATCTGTTCACCATTTGTAAACTGTTATACAGCATGTAACCTCAGGCAGTATGTAATCTTTTACATTCAGCATACTTCATGAAAATTCATCCAGGTTGTTTCATGTATCAATACTTTGGGCTTTTCGTTGCTAAATAGTATTTCGTGGTACAGCTGGACCACACCATTCACCTACAGAAGGACACCAGGTTCATTCCAGTTTGGGCACTTAGAAAGAAAACTCCTTTGAACATTTGTGTGCAGACTTTTGTGTAAATACGCATTTTAGTATCTCTAGATAACTGCCCAGGAGTACAATTACTGGGTCAGACCGAAGTCGCAGGTGTCATTTGCTGAGAAGCCGCCAGGCTATTTTTCCAGTGGGAGTGATGCACTTACTTCTCCTATTGACTTTTCATTACCCCAGATTTCCATTTTGAGTGACTATGGAGGTAGTTACAAGACACCCCAAAACCATGTTCCTCCTCTTGAAAACTTATCTAAGTGCTTCTAAATGGGTCTAACACAAATACAGAACACAAGATACCATGACCTCTCCCATGCCATTGCAAACACCATCTTCCTATTTCCTCTCTGCCCCCACAAATCCTTGACCATTGCTTCCTACAGGGAACTGAGACCCCTTAGACCAGGTGAGATGTTTCAACTCTGCCCCACCTGTCCTCACACAGCATTGCCCCTTCTATTGGAATTACTGAATTAATCGTCTTCTTCACCACACTTCAAATTCTCTGAAAGCAAGGACTGGGATGTTCTATCTGCTATCACACCCTCAATGTCTAACTTGGCACCTACACATAGTAGGTCCTCAATTAATATTTTTGTGGCTGAATGTGCTGTCTCAATCTGAAAAGCCCATTCAATATAGTATTCCAGGTACCCCTTGCTAATTAAAGTTGAAAGACTAGGTCAATAAGAAGGCAACATTCACTAATTGTGGTTGACATGAATCAATGTCTTTTAAGTATTTCCAACTGATACATGTTAATGAATTAATCATTTCAACTAGAAGAGCAGATGGGCTTATTGTGTGCCTTGTTTTGCTTGCTATGAGAAAATCAACCCTTTATTACAATTACAGATGCAGACAGAATCTGAATACATTCACACATAGACCTGCAACGCTTAGAGCTCCACACATGCTCTAATAACCTAATTTAACTGCTTTTTAAAAGTTCCTAGAATTAGTAATTTCTAACACAATTGTTGCCTGGATTTTCATACCCCATTTTATGTTATTAAGTTCCTTTTAATGCTAGGAGACATTCTCATATTTCCAATGGAAATAATTCAATATCACCCTAGAGGTGTACATAATTGAATGCACAATCTAATTTCTTCCCAGGGACTTGGACACTTCTAATTAGTCTGAGTTTCTAAACCCCAGGCCAGTGGTTCATCCAAGGCAAGATCGGGCCAGGCCGCTACCTATGCCTTCCAGAGAGGGCTGTGTCCTCCCTCTCTTCACTGATCCCAGAAGGTCTCAGATCCCTGTTAGGGTAAGATGAGCTAATACCCACAAAGTACCTAAAAAATGACTGGAAAATAGTAAGCGTGTGTATTCATCTGGGGTCTCCAGAGAACCAGAACCAATAGAATGTGAATATAAACAGGGAGATTAGTTTTAAATAACTGGCTCATGTAATTGTTGGGCTGAGAAGTCTGAATCTGCAGGATAGACCAGCTGGCTGGAGACCTAGGGAAGATTTGATGCTGCAGCTCAAGTGTGGAGGCAGAAGTTCCTGTTCCTCTGGGACCTCAGTCTTTTCTTTTAAGGCCTTCACCTGATTGGATAAGGTCCATCCACACTATGGAGGGTAATCTACTCAAAGTATACTGATTAAGACATTATTCACATCTTTAAAAATATCTTCACAGCAACATGTAGGCTGGTGTTTGACCAAACACCAGATACCATGGCCTAGCCAAGTTAACATTGAATTAATCCACACACCATGGTATAGGTGTAAGCAAGTGATATCTTTCCTGTGGGATTCTCTGGGCATACAGTTTGCTATAGGTCTCAAAGCCCTAAAATTTTTTTGCACTAAAGTATCTACATTTGTAGTTAACTGTATAAATATGTACTATTTGATTTATAAACTGAGGTTGGGGTGCATATTTTATTAACCTGTATAGCCATCAAAAACTTAGTTTTTAACACAATACACATCATTGAAATAACTGTAGTTCCCTTTTTTTCACTCTTTTTTAAGACCTTTTTTTTCTTTTTTTTTTTTTTTTTTAACTTTAAGCTAGGCATACACGTGCAGAAAGTGCAGGTTTGTTACACAGGTATACATGTGCCATGGTGGTTTGCTGCACCTATCAACCCGTTTTCTAGGTTTTAAGCCCCGCATGCATTAGCTATTTGTCCTAATGCTCTCCCTCCCCTTATCTTCCCCCCTCCCACCCACTGACAGGCCCCAATGTGTATTGTTCTCCTCCCTGTGTCCATGTGTTTTCATTGTTCAATTCCCACTTATGAGTGACAACATGCGGTGTTTGATTTTCTGTTNCACGTGCAGAAAGTGCAGGTTTGTTACACAGGTATACATGTGCCATGGTGGTTTGCTGCACCTATCAACCCGTTTTCTAGGTTTTAAGCCCCGCATGCATTAGCTATTTGTCCTAATGCTCTCCCTCCCCTTATCTTCCCCCCTCCCACCCACTGACAGGCCCCAATGTGTATTGTTCTCCTCCCTGTGTCCATGTGTTTTCATTGTTCAATTCCCACTTATGAGTGACAACATGCGGTGTTTGATTTTCTGTTCCTATGTTAGTTTGCTGAGGATGATGGGTTCCAGTTTCATCCATGTCCCTGCAAAGGACATGATCTCCTTCCTTTCTGTGGCTGCATAGTATTCCGTGTTGTATTTTCTGTATCCACTCTATCATCGATGGGCATTTGAGTTGGTTCCATACCTTTTCTATTGTGAATAGTGCTGCAATAAATATACGTGTACATGTATCCTTATAGTAGAATGATTTATATTCCTTTGGGTATATACTCAGTAACGAGATTGCTGAGTCAAATGGTATTTCTGGTTCTAGATCCTTGAGGAATCACCACACTGTCTTCCACAACGGTTGAACTAATTTACATTCCCACCAACAATGTAAAAGCATTCCTAATTCTCCACTGCCTCACCAGCATCTGTTGTTTCTTGACTTTTTAATAATCGCCACTCTGACTGGCATGAGGTGGTATCTCATTGTGGTTTTAATTTGCATTTCTCTAATGATCAGCGATGTTGAGTTTTTTTCATGTTTCTTGGGCACACAAATGTCTTCTTTTGAGAAGTGTTTGTCCATATCCTTTGCCCACTTTTTGATGGGATTATTATTTGGTTTTTTTCTTGTAAAGTTGTTTAAGTCCTTGTAAATTCTGGATATTAGACCTTTGTCAGATGGATAGATTGCAAAAATGTTCTCCCATTCTGTAGGTTTCTTGTTCACTCTGATGATAGTTTCTTTTTCTGTGCAGAAACCCTTCAGTTTAATTAGATCCCATTTGTCAATTTTAGCTTTTGTTGTAATTGCTTTTAGCGATTTCATCATAAAATCTTTGCCTAGGCCTATGTCTTCAATGGCATTTCCTAGCTTTTTTTCTAGGGTTTTTGTGGTTTGTGGCTTTAAGTCTTTAATCTATCTTGAGTTAATTTTTGTATAAGGTGTAAGGAAGGGGTCCAGTTTTGGTTTTCTGCATATGGCTAGCCAGTTTTCCCAGCACCATTTATTAAATAGGGAGTCCTTTCCCCATTTTGCTTGTTTTGTCAGGTTTGTTGAAGATCAAAGGGTTGTAGATGTGTGGTCTTATTTCTGAGGTCTCTGTTCTGTTGTGTTGGCCTATATGTCTGTTTTGGTACCAGCACCCTGCTGTTTTGGTTACTGTAGCCTTGTAGCATAGTTTGAAGTCAGGTAGCATGATGCCTCCAGCTTTGTTCTTTTTGCTTAGGATTGTCTTGGCTATGTGGGCTCTTTTTTGGTTTTATATGAATTTTAAAGCAGTTTTTAACAATTCTGTGAAAAATGTCAATAGTAGCTTGATGGGAATAGCATTGAAGCTATAAATTATTTTGGGTATTTTCACAGTATTGATTCTTTCTATCCATGAGGATGGAATGTTTTTCCATTTGTTTGTGTCCTCTCTTATTTCCTTGAGCAGTGGTTTGCAATTCTCCTTGAAGAGGTCCTTCACATCCCTTGCTAGCTGTATTCCTAGGTATTTTATTCCCTTTCTAGTAATTGTGACTGGGAGTTCATTCATGATCTGCCTCTCTGTTTGTCTATTATTGGTGTATAGGAATGCTTGTAATTTTTGCACATTGATTTTGTATCCCGAGACTTTACTGAAGTTGCTTATTAGCTTAAGGAGTTTGGCGCTGAGATGATGGGGTTTCTAAATATAGTATCACGTCATCTGCAAACAGAGACATTTTGATTTAATCTCTTCCTATTTGAATACCCTGTATTTCTTTCTCATGCCTGTTTGCCCTAGCCAGAATTTCCAACACTATGTTGAATACGAGTCATGAGAGAGGGCATCCTTGTCTTGTGCCGATTTTCAAAGGGGATGCTTCCAGCTTGTGCCCATTCAGTATGACATTGGCTGTGGGTTTGTCATAAATAGCTATTATTATTTTGAGATATGTTCCATCAACATCTAGTTTGAGAGTTTTTCATGTGAAGGGATGTTGAATTTTATTGAAGGCCTTTTCTGAATCCATTGAGATAATCAAGTGGTTTTTGTCATTGGTTTTGCTTATGTGATAGATGACATTTATTGATTTATGAATGTTGAACCAGCCTTGCATCCCAGGGATGAAGCCAGCTTGATGGTAGTGGATAAGCTTTTTGATGTGCTGCTGGGTTTGGTTTGCCAGTATTTTATTGAAGACTTTCTCATCGATGGTCATCAGAGATATTGACCTGAAATTTTCTTTTTTTGTTGTGTCTCTGCCAGGTTTTGGTATCAAGTTGATGCTAGCCTCATAAAATAAGTTAGGGAGAGTTCCTCCTTTGCAATTCTTTGGAATCGTTTCTGAAGGAATGGTATCAGCTCCTTTTTGTACCTCTGGTAGAATTTGGCTGTGAATCTATCTGGTACTGGGCTTTTTTTTACTGGTAGGCTATTTATTACTGCCTCAATTGCAGAACCTGTTATTGGTCTATTCAGGGATTTGACTTCTTCCTGGTTTAGTCTTGGGAGGGTGTATGTGTCCAGGAATTTACCCATTTCTTCCAGATTTTCTAATTTATTTGTGTAGAGGTGTTTATAGTATTCTCTGATGGTAGCTTGTATTTCTATGAGGTCAGTGGTGATATCCCCTTTATCATTTTTTATTGTATCTATTTGATTCTTCTCTCTTTTCTTCTATATTAGTCTAGCAAGTGGTCTATCTATATTATTAATTTTTTCAAAAAAAAACAGATGCTGGATTCATTGATTTTTTTAAGGGTTTTTCATGTCTCTATCTCTTTCAATTCTGCTCTTATCTTAGTTATTTCTTGTCTTCTGCTAGCTTTTGGATTGGTTTGCTCTTGCTTCTCTAGTTCCTTTAATTGGATTTTTAGGGTGGCAATTTTAGATCTTTCTAGCTTTCTGATGTGGGCATTTGGTGCTATAAATTTTGCTCTTAACACCACTTTAGCTGCATCCCAGAGATTCTGGTATGTTGCCTCTTTGTTCTCATTGGTTTCAAAGACCTTCTTGATTTCCACCTTAATTTCATTATTTACCCAGGAGTCATTCAGGAGCAGGTTGCTTAATTTCCATGTAGTTGTGTGATTTTGAGTGAGTTTCTTAATACTGAATTCTAATTTGATTGCCCTGTGGTCTGAGAGACTTTGTTATGGTTTCAGTTCTTTTTCATTTGCTGAGGAGTGCTTTATTTCCAATTATGTGGTCGATTTTAGAGTAAGTGTCATGTGGCACTGAGAAGAATGTATATTCTGCTGTTTTGGGGTGGAGAGTTCTGTAGATGTCTGTTAGATTCACTTGATCCAGTGCTGAGTTCAAGTCCTGAATATACTTGTTAATTTTCTGTCTCACTGATCTGTCTAATATTGACAGTGGGGTGTTAATGTCTCCCACTGTTATTGTGTAGGAGTCTAAGTCTCTATGTAGGTCTCTAAGAATTTGTTTTATAAATCTGGGTGCTCCTGTATTGGGTGCATATATATTTAGGATAGGTAGCTCTTCCTGTTGCATTGATCCCTTTACCATTATGTAATACCCTTCTTAGTCTTTTTTTACCTTTGTTGGTTTATAGTTTGCTTTGTCAGAGATGAGGGTGGCAAACCCTGCTTTTTTCTGCTTTCCATTTGCTTGGTAAATTTTCCTCCATCCCTTTATTTTGAGTCTATGTGTGTCTTTGCACATGAGATAGGTCTCTTGAATACAGCACACTGATGGGTCGGGATTCCATCCAATTTGCCAGTCTGTGTCTTTTAATTGGGGCATTTGGCCCATTTACATTTAAGGTTAATATTGTTATGTGTGAATTTGATTCTGTCATCATGATGCTAGCTGGTCATTTCGCACACTAGTCAATGCCATTTCTTCATAGTGTCATTGGTCTTTATATTTTCATGTGTTTTGTAGTAGCTTGTACTGGTTTTTCCTTTCCACATTTAGTGCTTCCTTCAGGAGCTCTTGCAAGGCAGGCCTGGTGGTGATGAATTCCCTCAGCATTTGCTTGTCTGAAAAGGATTTTACTTCTCCTTGGCTTATGAAGCTTAGTTTGGCAGGATATAAATTCTGGGTTGAAAATTCTTTTTTTTAAGAATGTTGAATACTGTCCCCTTCCTCTCTTCTGGCTTGTAGGATTTCTGCTGAGAGATCTGCTATTAGTCTGATACGCTTCCATTTGTAGGTGATCTGGCCTTTCTCTCTGGCTGCCCTTAACATTCTTTCCTTCATTTTGACCTTGGAGAATCTGATGATTATGTGTCTTGGGGTTGATCTTCTCTTGGAGTATCTTAGTGGTGTTCTCTGGATTTCCTGAATTTGAATGTTGGTCTGTCTTGCTAGGTTGGGGAAGTTCTCCTGGATAATACTTTCAAGTATGTTTTCCAACTTGCTTCCATTCTCCCCATCTCTTTCAGGTGCTCCTATCAGTCATAGGTTTGGTCTTTTTACATAGTGCCATATTTCTCAGAGGTTTCATTTGTTCCCTTTCATTCTTTTTTGAAAGACAAGATTCTAATCTTGTCTGCCTGCCTTATTTCAGCAAGATAGTTTTCCATCTCTGATATTCTTTCATCCACTTGATCGATTCAAGCAGCTATTGATACTTGTCTATGATTCACGAAGTTCTCGTGCTGCGTTTTTCAGCTCCATCAGGTTATTTATGTTCCTCTCTAAACTCATTATTCTAGTTAGCCACTCCTGTAACCTTTTATCAAGGTTCTTAGCTTCTTTGCATTGGGTTAGAACATGCTCCTTTACCTCAGTGAAGTTCGTTATTACCCACCTTCTGAAGCCTACTTCTGTCAGTTCGTCCATCTCATACTCCATCCAGTTCTGCGCCCTTGCTGGAGAAGTGTTGTGATCATTTGGAGGAGAAGAGGCACTCTGGCCTTTCGGGTTTTCACCATTTTTTGGTTGTTTCTTTCTCATCTTCATGAGTTTGTCTAGTTTCAGTCTTTGAGACTGCTTGGATGAGGTTTTTGTGGGGACTTTTTTTGTTGATGCTATCATTGCTTCCTGTTTGTTTGTTCTTCTTTCAATAGGCAGGTCTCTCTTCTGTAGGGCTGTGGCGGTTTGCTGGGGGTTCACTTCAGGCCCTATTCATCTGGTTTGCTCCCACACCTGGAGATGTCACTCAAGAAGGCTAGAGAACAGCAAAATGGGTGCCTGCTTCTTCCTCTGGGATCACTGACCTTGAGGGGCACCCAACCAATGCCAGTAGGAACGCTTCTGTATAGGATGTCTGACAGCCCCTGTTGGGGGGTCTCACCCAGTTGGATGGCACGGGAAGCAAGACCCATTTAACAAAGCACTTTGGCTGTCCCCTGGTGGAGGGCGTGTGCTGCACTGGGGGGAAACGTAGGCATCTGGGCTGCCCTGATTCCTCAGAGCTAGCAAGAGGAAAGACTAAGTCTGCTGGTCTGCTGAGACTAGAGCCACCCCTCCCTCTAGGGGCTCAGGCCCAGGGAGATCAGAGTTCCGTTCCTGAGTCCTCGACTGGAGATGCAGTTGCTGCAGGGAGACCCTGCAGCAGCACTGTTGGCTGCAGTCCCTCCCCAAAGGAGTTCGGGATGGCTTAGACCACAGGCAGCTGCAGCTGTGGTGATGGGCGCCCCTCCACCCGGGGAACTCAGCAGGCTTATGCTGATTCTAGCCCAGAAGCTGATGAGAATCTGTGCAGCTCTGTGGTTGAGACCCAAGGCCCCGATAACATGGGCTCCCAAGTGGGATCTTCCGATCCATGGGTTGCACAGTTCCATGGAAAAAGCAGGGTTTCCCAGGCTGGGTAGCACACTCACGCGCCGCCTCCTTTGGCTGGGGGCTCCCTTGTCCTGTGTGGCTCTCAGGTGGGCTGCAGCATCACACTGCTCTTCTTTCCTCTGGGGTCACGCCAGCCGGCTAGTCAGTCCTGGTATCAGAACCTGGANTTTTCATGTCTCTATCTCTTTCAATTCTGCTCTTATCTTAGTTATTTCTTGTCTTCTGCTAGCTTTTGGATTGGTTTGCTCTTGCTTCTCTAGTTCCTTTAATTGGATTTTAGGGTGGCAATTTTAGATCTTTCTAGCTTTCTGATGTGGGCATTTGGTGCTATAAATTTTGCTCTTAACACCACTTTAGCTGCATCCCAGAGATTCTGGTATGTTGCCTCTTTGTTCTCATTGGTTTCAAAGACCTTCTTGATTTCCACCTTAATTTCATTATTTACCCAGGAGTCATTCAGGAGCAGGTTGCTTAATTTCCATGTAGTTGTGTGATTTTGAGTGAGTTTCTTAATACTGAATTCTAATTTGATTGCCCTGTGGTCTGAGAGACTTTGTTATGGTTTCAGTTCTTTTCATTTGCTGAGGAGTGCTTTATTTCCAATTATGTGGTCGATTTTAGAGTAAGTGTCATGTGGCACTGAGAAGAATGTATATTCTGCTGTTTTGGGGTGGAGAGTTCTGTAGATGTCTGTTAGATTCACTTGATCCAGTGCTGAGTTCAAGTCCTGAATATACTTGTTAATTTTCTGTCTCACTGATCTGTCTAATATTGACAGTGGGGTGTTAATGTCTCCCACTGTTATTGTGTAGGAGTCTAAGTCTCTATGTAGGTCTCTAAGAATTTGTTTTATAAATCTGGGTGCTCCTGTATTGGGTGCATATATATTTAGGATAGGTAGCTCTTCCTGTTGCATTGATCCCTTTACCATTATGTAATACCCTTCTTAGTCTTTTTTTACCTTTGTTGGTTTATAGTTTGCTTTGTCAGAGATGAGGGTGGCAAACCCTGCTTTTTTCTGCTTTCCATTTGCTTGGTAAATTTTCCTCCATCCCTTTATTTTGAGTCTATGTGTGTCTTTGCACATGAGATAGGTCTCTTGAATACAGCACACTGATGGGTCGGGATTCCATCCAATTTGCCAGTCTGTGTCTTTTAATTGGGGCATTTGGCCCATTTACATTTAAGGTTAATATTGTTATGTGTGAATTTGATTCTGTCATCATGATGCTAGCTGGTCATTTCGCACACTAGTCAATGCCATTTCTTCATAGTGTCATTGGTCTTTATATTTTCATGTGTTTTGTAGTAGCTTGTACTGGTTTTCCTTTCCACATTTAGTGCTTCCTTCAGGAGCTCTTGCAAGGCAGGCCTGGTGGTGATGAATTCCCTCAGCATTTGCTTGTCTGAAAAGGATTTTACTTCTCCTTGGCTTATGAAGCTTAGTTTGGCAGGATATAAATTCTGGGTTGAAAATTCTTTTTTTTAAGAATGTTGAATACTGTCCCCTTCCTCTCTTCTGGCTTGTAGGATTTCTGCTGAGAGATCTGCTATTAGTCTGATACGCTTCCATTTGTAGGTGATCTGGCCTTTCTCTCTGGCTGCCCTTAACATTCTTTCCTTCATTTTGACCTTGGAGAATCTGATGATTATGTGTCTTGGGGTTGATCTTCTCTTGGAGTATCTTAGTGGTGTTCTCTGGATTTCCTGAATTTGAATGTTGGTCTGTCTTGCTAGGTTGGGGAAGTTCTCCTGGATAATACTTTCAAGTATGTTTTCCAACTTGCTTCCATTCTCCCCATCTCTTTCAGGTGCTCCTATCAGTCATAGGTTTGGTCTTTTTACATAGTGCCATATTTCTCAGAGGTTTCATTTGTTCCCTTTCATTCTTTTTTGAAAGACAAGATTCTAATCTTGTCTGCCTGCCTTATTTCAGCAAGATAGTTTTCCATCTCTGATATTCTTTCATCCACTTGATCGATTCAAGCAGCTATTGATACTTGTCTATGATTCACGAAGTTCTCGTGCTGCGTTTTTCAGCTCCATCAGGTTATTTATGTTCCTCTCNGCTTGTCTGAAAAGGATTTTACTTCTCCTTGGCTTATGAAGCTTAGTTTGGCAGGATATAAATTCTGGGTTGAAAATTCTTTTTTTTAAGAATGTTGAATACTGTCCCCTTCCTCTCTTCTGGCTTGTAGGATTTCTGCTGAGAGATCTGCTATTAGTCTGATACGCTTCCATTTGTAGGTGATCTGGCCTTTCTCTCTGGCTGCCCTTAACATTCTTTCCTTCATTTTGACCTTGGAGAATCTGATGATTATGTGTCTTGGGGTTGATCTTCTCTTGGAGTATCTTAGTGGTGTTCTCTGGATTTCCTGAATTTGAATGTTGGTCTGTCTTGCTAGGTTGGGGAAGTTCTCCTGGATAATACTTTCAAGTATGTTTTCCAACTTGCTTCCATTCTCCCCATCTCTTTCAGGTGCTCCTATCAGTCATAGGTTTGGTCTTTTACATAGTGCCATATTTCTCAGAGGTTTCATTTGTTCCCTTTCATTCTTTTTTGAAAGACAAGATTCTAATCTTGTCTGCCTGCCTTATTTCAGCAAGATAGTTTTCCATCTCTGATATTCTTTCATCCACTTGATCGATTCAAGCAGCTATTGATACTTGTCTATGATTCACGAAGTTCTCGTGCTGCGTTTTCAGCTCCATCAGGTTATTTATGTTCCTCTCTAAACTCATTATTCTAGTTAGCCACTCCTGTAACCTTTTATCAAGGTTCTTAGCTTCTTTGCATTGGGTTAGAACATGCTCCTTTACCTCAGTGAAGTTCGTTATTACCCACCTTCTGAAGCCTACTTCTGTCAGTTCGTCCATCTCATACTCCATCCAGTTCTGCGCCCTTGCTGGAGAAGTGTTGTGATCATTTGGAGGAGAAGAGGCACTCTGGCCTTTCGGGTTTTCACCATTTTTTGGTTGTTTCTTTCTCATCTTCATGAGTTTGTCTAGTTTCAGTCTTTGAGACTGCTTGGATGAGGTTTTGTGGGGACTTTTTTTGTTGATGCTATCATTGCTTCCTGTTTGTTTGTTCTTCTTTCAATAGGCAGGTCTCTCTTCTGTAGGGCTGTGGCGGTTTGCTGGGGTTCACTTCAGGCCCTATTCATCTGGTTTGCTCCCACACCTGGAGATGTCACTCAAGAAGGCTAGAGAACAGCAAAATGGGTGCCTGCTTCTTCCTCTGGGATCACTGACCTTGAGGGGCACCCAACCAATGCCAGTAGGAACGCTTCTGTATAGGATGTCTGACAGCCCCTGTTGGGGGGTCTCACCCAGTTGGATGGCACGGGAAGCAAGACCCATTTAACAAAGCACTTTGGCTGTCCCCTGGTGGAGGGCGTGTGCTGCACTGGGGGGAAACGTAGGCATCTGGGCTGCCCTGATTCCTCAGAGCTAGCAAGAGGAAAGACTAAGTCTGCTGGTCTGCTGAGACTAGAGCCACCCCTCCCTCTAGGGGCTCAGGCCCAGGGAGATCAGAGTTCCGTTCCTGAGTCCTCGACTGGAGATGCAGTTGCTGCAGGGAGACCCTGCAGCAGCACTGTTGGCTGCAGTCCCTCCCCAAAGGAGTTCGGGATGGCTTAGACCACAGGCAGCTGCAGCTGTGGTGATGGGCGCCCCTCCACCCGGGGAACTCAGCAGGCTTATGCTGATTCTAGCCCAGAAGCTGATGAGAATCTGTGCAGCTCTGTGGTTGAGACCCAAGGCCCCGATAACATGGGCTCCCAAGTGGGATCTTCCGATCCATGGGTTGCACAGTTCCATGGAAAAGCAGGGTTTCCCAGGCTGGGTAGCACACTCACGCGCCGCCTCCTTTGGCTGGGGCTCCCTTGTCCTGTGTGGCTCTCAGGTGGGCTGCAGCATCACACTGCTCTTCTTTCCTCTGGGGTCACGCCAGCCGGCTAGTCAGTCCTGGTATCAGAACCTGGATACCTCGGTTTCCGGAGCAGGATTCACATGCTGTTGTGGATCTTTTCCTTGGGAGCCTCTGACCGCCGCTGCTTCCAGTCAGCCATCTTGGCCCTGCCCCTCTGTCCTGAATTGTATACTCCTAACTCAACTTCCCTCAGCTCTCCTCTCCCCAAGACCTTTCCACTAGCTCCTACTCCAAAGCAAATAAACACCAGTAAATCCATTGTCCAAAGTCTCCCATACCCTCCTTTTCTCCACTGAGTCCCAGCTCCCCTGGTAATCCCCCCAACAGGCCTCTGTGTCATTTCTGTGTGTGTGCCAGTGCCCCCCAGGCCTGCAGTGGGGAATGCCTGAGCCTTCTCTGTCACTCCTCTCCCAAGCTGAGACTCCTCCACCCTCAGTGAAAAGCCTTCTTTCTTTTAGGTTCCTGCTATTCACCTATACCACCTCCTCCCTCCACCCCAAAGATTTTTTTCTTTTTTTTTTTTAGATTGAAGGGGTGGCATGTGCAGGTTTCTTATGTGGGCATATGGTGGAATGCTGAGGTTTGGCCTTCTAATTCTCCCATTGTGCCAATAGGGAGCACAGTACCTGACAGACCATTTTTCAACCCTTGCCCCACTCCCTGCCTCCTCCTTTTAGAGTCTGCAGTGTCTACTGTTTCTATCTGTGTCCATGTATATCCATTGTTTAGCTTATAAGTGAGGATATGTGGTATTTGTTTTTCTGCTTCTGCATTAATTTGCTTAGGATAATGGGCTCCAGCTGCATCCATGTTGCTGCAAAGGACATGATTTTATTCTTTTTTATGGCTATGTAGTATTCCATCCAGTTTATGTACCACATTTTCTTTACAAAGATTGAGACATGAGCTCAGAACCTCTCTACATCTCAGCCCCTCCATCCTGCTGTACCTCATGTTGTGCGTGTGCATGAGGCCAGCCATCAGCAGGCTTCTCAGTACTCTAACCTCCTAATTCCCAGCCCTTCCCTCTTCTTCCACTGCCATCCTCATGAGAATTGTTGACACTTGAGACAATCCTTCTTTGAAACTGTAGATTGGTTAGAAGTTCTGACGGTGTGAACTTCATCTCCATTATTTCCGCTGCACCTCCAGGATGCTGACCGCTTTCACTTAATCCAGTCAATGAATCCCCTGCCAGCTTCACCCTCTTCTTTGTCCAGCCACATTCTTATTTCAACCCCTCTGCTGTAGCTCCACTGTCTCCCTCCTTCCCCATTCTTAGCTACCTGCTTTCCCTCACCTGCTGAGACAGAGCCACCACAGGGATGTCCCTCGCCTCACCTGGCCCTGCAGACCTGCCTGGGGGAGCTATGTGCGTGCCCTATTTGCACAAGATGCAACTGGTTCATTTTTCTCTTGCCCAGTTTTCATTTGCGTAGATTCTTTGTTGATGTACTGTTTTAAGTTATATTTTCTCATTTTAGAAGTTTTGTTTATCTGCTTATCACTGTTGATTATTTATGAAATTTGGTGTCTAACAGAAACACGCTGAATTCTCCCTAAGTCAATTATCAATTCCAAGTGAGAAATTAAGAACATCTGGCAAGCTCAGGGTCCCAGAGTTTCTATTTAACACATTATCATATTACAATGTAGCCTTGGACAGGACAGCCACACTTTCTCTGGTTGACTCCACATGTAGAAAATTTAAGTTGGGGACAGAAATTGGGAGGGAGAGCAAGCAAAATGTGTTGCAAAGTTACATAAAAATGTAAAGTTGCCAAGCTATCCAAAGCATTGCAATTATTCTGCTGTTGTTGCCCATGGTCCTCTCTGTAGAATCTAAGGAAATGATTAACCTTGAGAATTCTGATAAACTCACAAAAGATGAAAAAGCTCACAGGTAGTATATCAAGGCTACATGAATATTTGAAGATAAGTATCACCAGGACTACTGTAATTAGAGCAATCAAAAGAAATACCGTATCTGCAAGAAGAAAGAACTATCTGATGTGCTTCAAGGGCAGTGAAAATATCCAGCTAAAGTATTTTACAAGAGTTCTCGCTCTCTCTCTGTCTCTCTCTCTCTCTCCCTTTCCCTCTCCCTCTCCCTGTCTCTTTCTCTCTCTCTAGATTTTTCAGCCAGAAATCGCATCTGTTTTGGGCAGGAGGCAGCACCACACAGTTTCTACACGATGGAATGTCCTTTACACTCCTGATGAAATGGGTGCAAAATTTGCTCTCAATGTAGGAGGTTGTGTTTCCTGAATCTAGAGGATGCCAATAGGAGGTATAATTCCCACAGGGGTTAGTAAGCAGAAACCAGACTCTTGCATTTTCATGGCCATAGTCACCCACTCCCAGTGATGGGCCGGTCTGCCCATGACCTTGCCCCCTCCAGTGGGGCTTGCTCCAGCTGCGCTGCTCACGGCTCTCAATTCCGTTTCTATAGAGAGTGAGTTCTTCTCACACTGTGGAAATGCCTCCCATAGCCTGTAAGACAGCAGACACCCATGGGTCATATGAATATGACCTCCTGAATCATTTGTAAATCATAGAAATGGACTTTCTCTAATTCAGAAGGAATTTAGCAAATGACATTGAGATATTCAAAATATCTCTAGGTTCCTAGAAAGCCAGCAGCTGAGGTTACATAGCCAGGCAAAATTACACCATAAACTTGCCCTAGGGAGCCCTCCCCACTACCATCTCCAACTCCAGACTGTGGACACTCTGCTAGAGGTCCCTCCCCCAACCAGCTGTCCCCAAGAGTGGTCAACCACCCTTGCTGTTGTCCTCAGCAGTAAGGAGTCCCTGTAGCCCCTGCTTCTTTAGGACACCAGCTCCTGAGCCAAGGCTACGCAGGTGCTTCTGATGAAGGGAACTGGGTCACTGTGATGGACAATTTGGTGTGAACCTGGCCAGGCTACAGTACCCATTTCAGTACCTGCTCAAATACCATCTATCACAGATGTTGCCTTGAAGGTATTTTTTACATACGATTAACATTTAAATCAGTAGAGTTTGAATCAAACAGATCATCCTTAATCACGTGGACGTGCCTCATCCAAGCAGCTGCAGGCCTTCAAAGACGAAGATTCCCCGAATAGGAAAGAATTCTGCCTCCAGACTGCAAAGTAAAAATTCAGCCTGAGTGTCCAGCCTTCATACTCAAGACAGCAGCCTCAGCTCTTACACAGATCTACAGCCAGTGCAATTAGTTGAGCCAATTCCTTAAATTAAATCTCAGTGTCTCTTTCTCTCTCTCTCTCTCTCTCTCTCTCTTTCTTTCTCCCTCTGTATAACCTATTGGTTCTGTTTCTCTGAAGAACCTTGACTAATACAGTCACTTGCCTGTGCATAGCTGCAAGGAGGGCTGGCTTCCCTTATGCGAGAGAGTCAGCCTGTCACCAAAATTCTGAGGAGAGAAGTGTGCTAGCAGCCAGAGAGAATAGCAAATTATACTACTTTTATTCTCATATACTTTTTATATGAAAAAAGCTCATAATCTTTTACTTTGCAAGGTTTGCAGGTACTGCTTTTAACAAAGTTTCTAAAGTGACCAAAAATGAAGGATTGTCATCTTTCTCGAAGCACAGGTGTGCATCCCCATGAGGCTGCAGGACTGACTTGCACAGTGGGGAGCATGGGCAGGCCAGTAAGTACATGCCATGTTGGCCCACTGCTGTTTACCAATTGCCAGACTCAGTGACCCTTCTGAAGGAAAATTTGGTTTCTTTATGAAATTACCTTCAAAAGAAAACCAACTTCTGGCTGATGATGGAAAAGATGAGGTTTTGTAGTTAGATGATTCACAGTTCAGAGAAAATTGAAGCTTTAAATAAACTAATAAAATGGGATTTTGGCATTGACCATGACTTATAGTTCTCCCCTAAACATAGTCACCACATACTCTAGAAAGACAAGAAAATAGAATTATTGAACTGGATCAAGAAATCCTCAAGCCAAGGAAAAACCTGCTTATCAAATGAAAGATTAAAACATCAGAGAAACTTGAAAAGGTCATCAATTGGTGATGTAAGGGAACAGGTGACTCCCAACTGAAGTGTGATTCTGACGAAAGTCAACCATGTGTTATGAAATGTGGGATAAACAAGTGTTCCAGTGCATTATAATCAGAGCTGCACACCAGACATAGTGCTATGGGCTTCACTTGGGTTCACCCACATAAGCCTCCCAGCAGACATGGGGCAAATATTACTGTCATCATCATCATCATCGTCATCATTTCTGATAAGGGATCTGAGGCTCAGAGAAATTAAGTCAATTTCCCAAGATCGACTGTAAACTAGTTCAACCACTGTGGAAGACGGTGTGGTGATTCCTCAAGGATCTAGAACTAGAAATACCATTTGATCCAGCCATCCCATTACTGGGTATATACCCAAAAGATATAAATCATGCTGCTATAAAGACACATGTACACACATGTTTATTGCAGCACTATTCACAACAGCAAAGACTTGGAATCAACCCAAATGTCCATCAATGACAGACTGGATTAAGAAAATGTGTCATATATACACCTTGGAATACTATGCAGCCATAAGAAAGGATGAGTTCATGTCCTTTATAGGGACATGGATGCAGCTGGAAACCATCATTCTCAGCAAACTATCACAAGAACAGAAAACTAAACACTGCATGTTCTCACTCATAGGTGGCAATTGAACAATGAGAACACTTGGACACAGGAAGGAGAACATCACACACCAGGGCCTGTTGTGGGGTTGGGGGAGGAGGGAGAGATAGCATTAGGAGATATACATAATGTAAACGACCAGTTAATGGGTGCAGCACACCAACAAGGCACATGTATACATATGTAACAAACCTGCACGTTGTGCACATGTACCCTAGAACATAAAGTATAATAAAAATAATAATAAAATAAAAAGTAGAATCATAAAAAAAAAAATTTCCCAAGATCGTGAAGCTAATCAATGGTAGAGTCTAGATTTAAACTCAGCCAGTCTACACTCTGACAGCCACACTGTACAACCTCTTTCAACACAAAGTATCTCTAGAGAATGTCTATTGCAGCCAGCTTTCTGGCTCATTTTGTGTGTCTGTTTGTTTGTTTGTCTCATTAAATGTAATTATTTAATGACTACTATCTAAGACAACTTTGGTGTCAGCTATTTAAGTTTTGATCCCAAGTTATCTGAAGTTTATGCAACACTTCTCAAAGTATGCAAAAATGACACTTCACAACTATGAATGCAACTTGACACTCTGAAATCAAAGGTGTCTACCATCATAGGTATGTCCTTATACATATATGTGTAGTCAAGCCTCCACCATATGGATAAATAGGTAGGAAGGTAGGAAAGCAGATATAGGTAGATAAGTAACCTCCCAACATTATTTTCAAAACTCCATCCAGGTTAGAAGGTAACCTTTATCTATGGAAAAACTTTATCTTTGTCCTGAGAGGGACCATTTTTATAAGCAATTTTGCCTATAAGGTATAAGCTTGTCTCTAACTTTGTTTTGTTTTGTTTTTTGGAGAGGGGATCTCACTCTGTTATCCAGACTAGACCACAGTGGCATGATGAAGGCTCACTGCAGCCTCGACCTCCCAAGCTCAAGTGATCCTCTTGTCTCAGCCTCCTAAGTAGCTGGGACTACAGGCTCACTCCACCATACCTGGCTACTTTTTAATTTTTTGTAGATATGGGGTCTCACTATGTTACCCAGGCTAGTCTCAAACTCCTAAGCTCCAAAAATTCTCCTGCCTCTACCTCCCAAAATGCTGGGATTACAAGTGTGAGCCATCATGGCTGGCCTTGTCTTGAACTTTGGTGAAATTATCCAAATGCAGATGCTTCTATGTTCACTTTATTATGATTAAATACAGGAAAAGTTCCCTCTATTGTGGGTGGAATGTGTCTCTGTGGGGATAATTATGAGGTAAGGGATTTGTGGATCCCAAATTTGGGGTTCCCACTAACAAGCTTGCAATAATAAAATCTGGGGTCCTAGTGTTCTGTGGGGAGGAAAGACATAAGTCAGGAGCCGCACAGTCCATCCCTGCCACCCCCTAATTGCCCTGTCCTCCAGGAGATGCAAGTGAGTAACGTAACAGGAAGATAGCGAGGAAAAGGGGATCTTGGTAGGCGAGGACTCTGCAGGGTGCAGGTAATGTCTATGAGGCTAGCAAGGTGTAACCTGTTTCCTGTTCTGGGTTCTAATTCTGCTCTCACCTCCTGGCCTCCACACCAACTTTGTGTTCGTTTGCTCTGTCTTGTGAGCTATGGGGATATCATTGTTTCAACATTTGAGTTGAGGATGAAATTCACAATAACAAGCAGAGTCAGTGACATTGTGCATGGCCGGAGATGGCAAATAGTAGAAGCCACTTGAAGCAAGAGGAAACAAGCAAAAACCAGGGTTGGTGGGGGTCGTGGGGAGGCAGACTAAGAAGAAAGCAGGATCTTCAGAGACACCCTTAGGGTCTCAAACTCCAAGACAGTGTCTCACTCTGTCACCCAGACTGGATTGCAATGGCTGTGTTATACCTCACTGGAGCCTTGAACTCCTGGGCTCAAGAGATCCTCCTGCCTCAACCTCTTGAGCAGCTGGGACCACAGGCACCCACCACCATTCCCTGGCTTATTTTTTTTTATTTTTAATGTTTTGTAGAGACAGAGCCTTCCTATGTCGACCAGGCTGGTCTCAAACTCCTGGCCTCGAGGGATCCTCCCAGCTTAGCCTCCTGAGTAGCTGGGATTACAGGCATGAGCCACCATGCCTGGCTAATCTTTTTAATTTGTTTTATAGAGACAGGGTCTCATTATGTTGCCCAGGCTGGAGAGACATTCTTTGGTAAAGGGACTGATTTGCTGCAAATCATGGAAGATAAGGGCTCATTATTTTGGTTAGATATTCAAGAGGAAGGTGACTCCCAAGGGCTGGAGAGTTCAAGGACAGAGACTCTGAGGTACATATAAAGGATGAGTTTTTAGGGAGAAAGCTAATAATTGTAGTAACTAAAAGTTGACAGCCAATTCTTGAGAATAAAAATGGTAAGACTTAACATATTTTCAGATGTGCAAATGGGAAATTAGATTTTTAGAATTAAATTTTCTCTAAAGCAATAATACTATACCAAAACTCACTGCAAGAACAAAATTCCCTTAAGTTATTGCTTTATTAAAGTATAATGTATACCCCTGAGGAAATTTACAATGGGATTATGGCTAAAATACACATTTAGCCCTCATTTTCATTTCACATTATGAGTAAGGCTATGAGATCTATACTGTATAACGAAAACATTATGACTAGTCATTCTCAATTGTTTTAGTAACATGTCAAGACAATATATGCAAATAAGAAATTGATTGACTTTTTGTCTAATCTCCTCTTCACCCAGAAGGCCTTTGACTTGGAGAGGACGAGTTAAATAGTGGGTAGTTCACCCAATGTCCTTTTAAAGTGGGAAGCACAGTGGTTTCTAAAGCACAAAAAATAAAAATAAAGGAGAAAAGAAAAACAGAGGAAACTGTATTTTCAGAGGGCAACAAGTACACCTGTGTAAATAGACAAGTGTCCACCGCATTGTTACTGTGCAGTCTTTAGGAAAGCTCTACATGTGACAGATCTTCGTTTGGAAAGGTCTTTGAAATGAGGACATGAAAAGCTATTAAGAGTCAGTGATTTCAGATTTCAAATTTAAGAAGACAGCTACACAGTTTTTCCCATTTTCTGCTGAACACTTCTTCACATCGTCTCCAAGGCTCCTGGTCTCCTTGTTTCTCCGGCTTGACCCCTGCCCTATTTAAGGCACTCACAGTCAAGAAACCTTTGCCCAAGCTCTGGCTTAAAATTTCCCTCCAAACTGAGCTCCTCAGAGCACCAAGTCCTCTTGCTCCATGTCACTATTCCCTGGTATCCCACTTCCTCAGTGTGGCAGCCAAGATTGGAGACAGGAGCAGGGGCTGCCCCCAGACCACACCATGCAGCAAGAGTGTCTAAATGGCTTCCATTTGCCACCTCGTGCTCTACCCCAGGACATCTGCACTGATTGTGAGTTAGTATCCATAATGACTTAACCTCAGCTCCTACTTACTTGCTGAGAGCTCTCAGCAGGACTGTCTGTACCCACTGTGAGCTACCAGAGGCCTTTACACAGGCTTTTTGCATAAGAGGGCTTGAGGTAGCTTTAACATGACTCCTTTTAATGGTTAGATACAGAAAAACAAATAGGGCTGGATATCACCTACAAGGTCATCCTCATGAGTGTACTTTGAGGTTTTTAAACCTATTCTTCCTTTAATAAACATAAATATTTTATGCATACCTCCTCTCACCTCCCCTTGGTTAGAAATCACTATGTATTATTGGAATACTATAGTCTTGAAAACTAAAAGGCAACCTAAAAGCATCCTAATGACTTATCCACCATCATCCGTGTCTTGGCTGCCTGCCTCCCACCATCTCTTGGAATACTGGTTTCCACTCTGCTTCCTGTTAGCCCTTTCAGAGGAATGGGGAAGAAAACTGCTTACATAGTAAAGGCAAAGGGCAGCCCATGCGGAAGACCCCTCTCCTTCACACTGTGCTCTCCTTATCCAGTGTGGAGCGGCTTCACAGACTTAATTGGTAATGTTCACTGTACCTTCTGAGTGGCCACGAAAAACAATGTAATACCGTATGTATGAATAAATGCTACCAAAGGAAGCATTTACATTTTATCTATACTGAGCAAGTTAGGGAGAAGTAAAAATATTGATGGATTTGGAATAATTGAGAGAACAGACCCTTTCATCTTAAAAAGAGGTCTTAGTAGCTTATAATATTAAAATATAGAACTGATTTTACACAAAATGTCCATCTGTGAACAAACAATTTAAATATCTCAAAAGGCTAAGAAAGACTTCCTGTTTGCTTAAACAGAAAGGGGTTTTTAATCGATTTTCATGGGTGCATTTCAAAACCCAATAAGCAATTAGATGGTACTATTTTCTAGATGAGCATTTTCCGGTACAAACACAATATGAACCATATGTATAATGAAATTTTCCAGTAGCCACATTTTAAAAGCAAAAGAAGCAGGTAAAATTATTTTAATAATTTAAGTAATCAATATAATCAAAACATTATCATTTCAATACGTAATCAATATACAAATTATTAGTAAGACATTTTGCTTTTCTCATACTAAATCTTTAAAATTGGTACATATTTTACATTTGCAGCACATCTCAATGTGACCTTAATGGACCAGCCAAGGTCCCAGTACCCAGTAGCCACATGTAGCCGGAGGCTACCTATTAGACAGTACAATTTTAGGTGATTAAAACAGTAAGATAATATAGACTTCATAAAAGTGCTCGATTCTTAGCTACAACTGTTAGCTACCTTCATTATACAAATATGTTGCTTTTGTGTAAAACAAATAGAAATAATGATTCCTGAAACGGCCATTTTCCAAACTATAACATGCATTTGCATTGAGAATATTCAATCCTATCAGATTAATAAATTTATAGTTTCTCAAACATAAGCAAAACTTTTTAAGATGTTTTAAATGGATAAGAAACTGGAAAGCAAAAATATTGTTGAACATAAACAGAACTCATAAGATGTGTTAAGCACAAGATTAGCAGTTAATCAGTAGACCATGTGTGCTAAACATAGACAGAAGGAAGGATCAAAATAAATCTAATAATCATGAAGCACCACTTGGGTACTAAATAGTCATAATGTAAAAAGTATAGAAGAGACACTAGGTATTTGGGATATGCCAAAAACACACGAGTACTTAATAATATTCATGAGTCTTCATTTGGCCACCCATGAATGACACCCATTCAGGTCTCAGATGATCTGACATTGAGTGCCCCAAGATTCAGAGAGAAATCTTTTCCTCTTACTGCACCTCACCCAAGTGTGTTAACTGGCCCTTCTCTTCGCCTTTGCTTCTCACTGTGTGATTTCAATTAAGTTAACAATATGATTTGAGCATTTTAATTGGGTCCATGAGCCCATCTGTTCTGTGTGGCAGAATAGAACAGCCTGCCTGGTAGTATACCTGAGCGATTTTCCACACACCACAAGCTGTGCTTACTCAGCCAACACGGGATGGGAATGAACGCCACTTCTGATGTCTGCTACACACAGACCCCAACTTAAAATGGTCTGACTTTACGATGGTGCAAAAGCGATACACGTTAAGTAGAGTACCCATACAGCCATTCTGTTTTTCACTTTCAATACAGCATTCGATAAATTACATGAGCTATTTAACGCTTTATCATGAAATAGGCTTTGCATTAGATGATTTTGCCCAGTGTGAGCTAATGTAAGTGTTCTGAGCACATTTAGGCTAGAGTAAGCTATGATATTCAGTAGGTTAGGTGTGTTAAGTGTATTTTCGACCTATGATTATGTAGGATGGATTTATCACGACGTAACTTCACCATAAGTTGAGGAGCATCTGTACTAAGGTAGTAAGAAAACAGCTGAAATCAATTTGAAATTATGGTATCACTGCCACTTTTTCAAGGAATAAATCGGTCTTCTTCCTGAAGTACTGTATAGCAGATAAAATGCTGTTGGCATTAAATAAGTCAGAAAGATTTATAACAATTTGAAAGCCTACATACAGATAAATCCCAGCCAAAATTCCATTAGAAATCAATGACAGCCTTTTTTTTTTTTTTTTTTTTTTTGAAATGGAGCTTCCCTCTTTCATCCAGGCTGGAGTGCAATGGCGAGATCTTGGCTCACTGCAACCTCCACTTCCTGGGTTCAAGCGATTCTCCTGCCTCAACCCCCCAAGTAGCTAGGATTAGAAGTGTGCACCACCAAACTCAGCTAATTTTTGTATTTTTAGTAGAGATGGGGTTTCACCATGTTGCCAGGCTGGTCTCGAACTCCTGACCTCAGGTGATCCACCGGCTTCAGCTTCCCAAAGTGCTGGGATTGCAGGCGTGAGCCACTATACCTGGCCCAGCGACAGCCTTATATAAAAAATAAATATTGTGTCTTCTCTATTTTCCCTTTTTCTTCCTAAACCCCCACCAGGTAGAATGTGTGTGTGCCTGAGTCCATGAGGGTGGCGTAGTGTTGGCTTACCTTCCCAGCAAGCTGTGGGACCCTGAATGAGATCCTCACCCCTCCTACGCCTCAGTTCTCAGGTGTGAAAGTATAGTAACTACTTCCTAAGACTGTCCTAAAGATTAAGTAATAGAAAGTTCTGGTATTTTAGTAAGCTCATTCATCTATAACAACACAATTAAAAATTAACATGTTATCTCCATTTATTGAGGTTTTCTTTAATGTATGTCAATAAGGTTTTATGTTTTTTGTCATAAATAAGCAATTAATGAATCAACACTAAATTTATTCTTCAGTATACTAGTTAGAACAGCACAAATTTAAGAAGAGATACGTGGCCAGGCACGGTGGCTCACACCTGTAATCCCAGCACTTTTGGAGGCCAAGGGGAGCGGATGGCTTGAGGTCAGGAGTTTGAGATGAGCCTGGCCAACGTGCTGAAACTCTGTCTCTACCAAAATATTTAAAAATTAGCCATGTGGTGATACATGCCTGTAATTCCAGCCACTCGGAAGGCTGAGGCAGGAGAGTCACTTGAACTCAGTAGGCAGAGTTTGCAGTGAGCTGAGATTTCACCATTGTACTCCAGCCTGGGTGACAGAGCAAGACTCCGTCTCAAAAAAATAATAATGATACATTTTTTTAAAAAGAAGAGATATGTGGCTGTACTAAGTTTAGGGAAGACAAAGAAACCAGAATTCATACACTGGTGGTTTAAGTATAAATTGGTACATTCATTTTGGAAAACAATTTGACAGTATTTTGGAAGTTAAACAAAAACACAACCTACAATTCAGCAGTTCCATTTCTAAGTTTGTACCCTAGATAGTGGCTGTCAAAGTGTGTTCTACAAAACTCTGGGGGGCCCCTAGAGATATTTTTTGAGTGCTCTACCGAGTCAAAACTATTTTTTTCATGATAATACGAATACATTATGTGCTTTTTACATTGTGCTGACATTTGCACGGCGTTGCAAAAGCCATGGTGGGTAAAACTGCTGGTGCTTAGCATGACCCAAGGCCATGGCACCAAACCACGCTAGTAGTCATGTGGCCACCACCACCAAGCGTTTGCAACTAAAAAATAAACAGCCAGTTTCACTTAACCATTTCACCCCAGTGAAATTGAAATTGAATTGATTTTACAAAATCTAGGGCCTGATTACATGTCTTTTTAATATTCTGTGTGACTAAATAGGAAGTACAGGGCACCAGCGTGTGCACAATGATTATATTGAGGAAAATTCTCTGTGCAACTGTTTGAGCTATGAACTGAACTAGGCTTTTTTTTTTTTTTTAACTAACCGTTTTTTTCAGTTTTCATTTTAGTTGACAGAATGACTGGCATCTTTTTAAAAACCACCGAGCGAGCTCATCCCTTAAAAAAACAAAAAAACAAAAACTGGTGGCCAGGCACAGTGGCTAACACCTGTAATCCCAGCACTTTGGGAGGCCAAGGTGGGCAGATCACAAGGTCAGGAGATCGAGACCATCCTGGCTAACACAGTGAAACCCCATCTCTACCAAAAATACAAAAAATTAGCTGGGTGTGGTGGCACACTCCTGTAATCCCAGCTACTCGGGAGGCTGACACAGGAGGATCGCTTGAACCTGGGAGGCAGAGGTTGCAGTGAGCCGAGATCGCGCCACTGATCCCCAGCCTGGCAACAGATAGTGGTTACTGAAAAAATGGAGGAGGGGCAGGGATTACAGAGGGGCCAGGGAGCTGGGAGGGCCTAACATGAGATTTTCCTTAAACAGGTGGGGATAGAGGGAAGTGTCCAGGTGTTCATTTAGTGATGGTGAGGACTACAGTATTATTTATATATTTATATATGCAAATGCGTTTTAGTAGGTATCCAATATTTTATAATCAAAAATGTTTAAGGTTTGAAAGCAAAGAGAGAGACAAAGAGACACAGACCCCACGCTGTTGAAGGTGTTGTGTTGGCTCCTAGCACTTCGGCTACATCATTAGGAAGGCAGAAAACACTAGTGTCTTCTGCTTGGCTCCCTTGACAGCAGACGTCCTGGCCTCTTGTTTTGTAGACCAAGTGAGAGGGGTCACGTCGTGCTCCATGAATAAGGCTGAACCTGCGGGGAGGAAGCGCAAACCCATCTGACTGATTACCCCGCACGCTGTGCGCAAGTGCCCGCGGGGCTCCTGCCCTGGGTCGGCTCTGTGCATTTGAGAAAACAAATATTAGAACAGTCGTGAACACTATCCGTCTCTTTCGACAGAGAAGGCCGTCCCATGGGGGCTGCAAAAGGAGAGGCAGCGGCAAGGTGCGCCCTACGGAGCCCCTTGCAGCGTCGGAGACGCGCACAGTAAGGGTAGACTGAGGCAGGCTCAGCCTCGGGGGTCCGCCACGGCTGGGACAGTTTATGCAGAATCCGAAATAAAATGGTTGCCTTGCAGCTTTCATTTGTGTTAAGGACCCAAGTTTCTGGGCTGAAAACCTTTTCCACAAATTCATCAAAGAACCCTTCCCCGCACATCCTACCAGTCAAACTTTCGGGACTTCTGGGATGAGGGCCATACCAGCAAGGCGCTTGCCGCCCTCCCTCTCTCTCACCAAGGCAGGGGCAAGGAAAGGAGACCCTCAAGAGAAGATGAGGCGAGAGGCTGATCTGGGAAGGCTAGGGCTGCCCCCCACTGCCTAGGCGACGGCGCAGCTCCCACCTGTCTTCCCCTCCACAGAGCTGGGACCGTCCCCCCATCCCCCATCCTCACTCTGTGGGCGACGCCTGCACTCTCTGTAGCGCCAGGCTCTGCACGGTGTGGGGCTGGGACCTTTCGCTCCCTTTGGCTGGCTTTCTCCTCCTTTGTCATTTGTCTTTGTTCGCTGTGTGTGTCTGGTTCAAAGGGCACTCCTACCGAGCTGGATGGAGTAAAGAAAGAATCAGAAAGAGAAAGCGCTCAGTGCGTGTTGCTTAGCAGCACAGACTCAAAACAAGACAAAGCAATTAGAGAAAATGCTCACGGGCGGAAGGGGCAGATCGGTCCCCTGAGATCTTCAGATCATCCAGACAGATTACCCATTGGAAATGGGATAGAGACACACAGAAAGGGGAGGGAATAAAAGGACTGCTGGAAACACAGCCCTGGATTCTGGGGCTGTATGAAAAAAGAACACAGCTTTATCTCCCGGTGAAACTCAGATTTTCCGCTCAGGACGCTCACATTTCTTCTGCACTGGAAGTGCCAGCTGTTATTGATGCTGTTGTCTGTTTGATTATACTTCATTCCAAAAACTGGCTGGGACATCAGGCACTAATGGATGGGATGTATTTAACATGTCTACAGCTTATTATGTGCTGAGCTCTATTCTAAGGCCATATCTCACGCATTCCTAAAACAGCCTACCAGTTAGATACTCTTGTTATCACCATTTTACAGAAGTAGAAACAGTGGCACAGAGAGGTCAAGTTGCTTGTCTAAGGCCTCAGAGCTGGCGAGTGAGGGACAGAGCCAGGACTTCTGCCCAGGCCCTCTGTCTCCCTAGCACGGGCTCTGACCACACCACAGAGTGTGGTGATGCAGGTGACAGGGAGAGTGGGAAGATAGTCCTCTCACGGCCCTGTAGGTGGCAAATGCTGGCCACCTGCAGGGCTGTGAGTCACAGGACATTAGGGATATTAAGCTGTCTGAAGAGGCCCAGGATCTCAGGGCTCACTTTTGTGCATGCTCCTGAGTGTTTCCGAGTGGTTACAGTGAGGAATCCCTCGCACAAAGCAAGTGAAGCATATCTAGCTGAGCCTCCCTCCCTTGGCTGCCCAGAAACACCCTGGTCTTGAGCGTGCAGAATGTTTTGCATTCCAGCTGCTGTGACCTGGGAAGGACCGCTGGCCCCATCCTGGCCTTTTGAGCACAGCCATCCCACTCACCCAGATCCCACAGCAGCCTCCAGGGTCCATGCCCCACCCCAGGTGTCCCCTTTCTCCGCCGTAATTATCAGTCTCTTGGCTTCAAAAGCTGAATTTCCTAGACATGTTTCCCTGACACTTTGAAGACCCATTTAGACACCATTCCCTGGCTTTATGATTTCTGTTATCCCCTATGCCCACTCCCCTGCCAACACACACACACCAGCTTTACCTAATCCCTTAATTTATTGTGGCACCTTATCCACATCCCAGACCTCCCCACCACTGCCCTGGGGTCATCTGTGCTCACTAAAGGAGTGAATGAGACAACCTCGAAGATACCAGAGATGCCCCGTAAACACTCTACAGCACTGAGGATGGGTGTGGTGGCCTGGATTTTATTGTGATGTTAGAAATTATTTCATGTGCTGACTCATAATTTGTCTTTATGAGTTGTTTGCTTGTGAAGTTACAAGAGCATTAGCTAAGAATATCAAGCCAGAACAAGTGATTGTGATTCGGCCAAGAACCTGCCATCTTTACCTCCACCTTCGTCCGTCCTCATGTCTTTCACAGGAAAATCTCAAGGGAACAGGAACACGACTCAGCCAGACCATTTCTTACATTGGTTTGCCCCAGTTTTCTATCCGTGCTGCTCACAATTTTTCTTCCTCTACTGTGAAGATTGACTTAACAATTCGAATGATGTTTATCTTCAATGCACCTTTGAAAATTGTAAGAAAGTGCTGCTTTCCACTCCGCTTTCAACTTGTCCGGATGCACACATAAAAGCAAGAAAGCAAGAGCACAGAGTGTCATTCCATTGTCTCTCTCACTGAAAGGAATTGCAGAGGCGTCACTTGCGGGTCAAAGTTCCAGAACAAAACAAACCTGCTATTGGAAATGACATTTCACAATGTCCACCCACGAATTAGTGACCAAAACAAGACCATGATATTCACTTCCAGAAACCCATTTGCATTAATGGAAATTTTAAAAAGAATTCTTTTGTGTTTTTTCACCTAAATTAGCATAGCAACGGTAATTGCCGAGGGGTATTCAAGGAGCGGATATTGGCAGGTAACTTGGAACCACTCTTTCTGAAAATTTAGGGCAAGAGGAAAGTATGGACAATTACAGGCCAGTGAATGCTTCAAGACAATGGCTCCCAAACTGGATTCTAGCTTAAATTGTACAGCACAATTCCCATCCTGGGAAGCCTCTCTTTTGTAGGGAGATGACCCCACAGAATTTGTTTCTGGTTACTAGAGTAAGTAAGTGAGCACTGACTTTGCATCAGGACCTGTAATAAACCCCTAACTAAAACACCCGATCTCATTTCATCTTCCTATCAAAGCTGCCAAACAGGCATTATTAATGTCTTAATTTAATTTAATGTAACTTAATTTAGGAGAGCTAAATAATTAAACATGAATTTAGGAGAGCTAAGTAATTAAACATGAGGCCAAAGTACATAAGAAAGCGGCAGCCCTTTATTGCAAATATGCACACACTCTCAGGGGAGGTTCCCCAGTCCTCAGGTTTGGGGCCAGGGAAGTCACCCCGGCGCTCTCTGCTGAGGTTCCCCTGTCCACGAATGCGGGCCGAAGAGGTCACACCGGCTCCTGCCTGCGGCGGACTTTTATGCATTGGTACTGGAAGGGGGAGGGCAGTGGGCGGGATAAGGGCATGATAGGGGCGTCTCCGTAGGCCTGGCTGGGTAAGTTTCGATCTCTTCAGATTGACGTCCCGGGTTTCGGCACCATCTGTCTTAATTTAATTTAATGTAACTTAATTTAGGAGAGCTAAATAATTAAACATGAGGCCAAAGTACATAAGAAAGCGGCAGCCCTTTATTGCAAATATGCACACACTCTCCGGCGAGGTTCTCTGGTCCTCAGGTGTGGGGGGCCAGGGAAGTCGCACCAGTGCTCTCAGGTGAGGTTCCCCGGTCCACCAATGCAGGGGCCGAAGAAGTCACACCGGCTCCTGCCGGCAGGGGACTTTTATGCATTGATACTGGAAGGGGGAGGGCAGTGGGCAGGATAAGGGCGTGATAGGGGCATCTCCGTAGGCGTGGCCGGGTAAGTTTCGGTTTACTCAGATTGAGGTCATGCGGCGCCTGCTCAGTTGATCTGCATTTTCCCCGGCGTGGCTGCATTTTCCCGCGCACAGGTAAGTTGGTGATGAAGAACCTGGAAGCAACATGGATTTTGCCTTCTTGTTCACCTTCCTCCATCTTGTCCTTTCTCCCTCACCCAAACAATTAACACCATTTTATAGATGGAAAACTGAACCTCCAAAAGGGTTTAGCAGTATGAACCACGGCTCCAATGTAAATCGCCACCCTTTATCAGGAGGCATCCCACCAGACCCTGGCACTGCCTCCCAGGCCCTCCTTGCGTGCACTCTTGAGGAAATCAAGCAACTCATTCCCTGCCTCTTGACTACTTTTTTAAAAGGCTGATTTAACCCCAAAGTGCCTCTCACTTTTCGTGGCTCAACCCTCTGCTATGCCATAGCCGAATTTGTCCATTCTTCTCCAGAGCCCAAGGGCCTTGGGGTACGGAAGGAGCTCAACTCACTCTCCCCTCACTCCCACCCAGGAGCCCATGTGCCTGCAAGGACCACCTCCACCCGGACCTTTCTGTGGTTCTGCAAGGGACCTGCCCAGAATCCTGAAATCTGTCCTCCCTTCATTGAAACTTCAGGGGGCGGGCGTTCTTTCCTTGGCCTTCCTTTTCTTAAGGCTTTTCTCTGATCTCAAAATTAATTAATTCTCGCTGAGAAAAATTGCAAAATACATAAATGTATAGACAGGAAATTCAATCAGTCCTGATTCAACCTGCCAGAGACCAGCGTTGTTGAATACGCTTACCAAGGCCTCGCCGGGGTCTGTTTACTGTCCACTCCGTGTGCACATTGTTCACACACACATTGAGCATCTATCATTTACCAGGCACTGCGTGAGGAGCCGGGTGCAGGGGAGTGACTCTGGCTTCCTCTGATTTGCCTTGGGGAGGCCACAAGGTGAGCAAAGAACCACAATAAAAACCTCATAAACTGTCATCAAGTTTGTGAAGGAAGGGTGTGAGAGATTGCTGTGAAGGAGAAGAACAAGGGAGTACCAGTTAGATGCGGGTCAGAGAAGGCCTCTGGGAGGAAGAAGTAGACTCTGAGGAGTCCAGCGCTGAGGCCAAGGTGCCTGGCAGCTGACTCCAGGGGAGACGTGAGAGGCACGGGCCACAGCATGGAAGGAAGCTCTTCAGCCCTGAAGAAAGCGCCCAGGCCAGGTCCGCTAGCCCAAAGTCTGTGCTCCTCAGCCGAGAAGGCTTCCTGGGGAAGTCTGGGCGAGGAGTGGCCTGCGCAGAGCCCAGATTCAGAAGGTTCCTGGCAAACATGAGGAACAGGAGAGAAACCCCGCGGGAGGAAGAGATGGGTGTGGCCACCAAGAGGCCACATCCCAGATACATTTTGTAGGTAAAATATCACGGGATGTAGATGTGTATAAAGAGGGAAACATGAGCTCCAATACTCGTTTAGCCTTGGTTTAAATCAAGCTTGTCCAATTCAGCCTGTGGTCCACTTGCAGCCCAGGATGGCTTTGAATGTGGCCCAACACAAATTTGTAAACTTTCTTAAAATATTATGAGATACTTTTGTAACTTTTTTTAAAGCTCATCAGCTCTTATTAGTGTTAGCGTATTTTATTGGTGGCCCAAGACCATTTTTCTTCTTCCATTGTGATCCAGGAAAGCCAAAAGAGTGGACACCTTTTATTTAAATCATCATTAAAACCCGAGGCCACAAGATCCAAAAGCAATTACAGTGGAGTTTTATAATTTTGAGGGTGCCAAGTGCTGACCTACCCATTAGAGAAAAGAGGGAACCTGGGAGAACATGAGAAGAGGCTTTGAAGACACTAAAAATTATCCGATGAGCCAAATCCAGCAAAGATTGTTTAAAGGCATTTGTATTTTGCATTTTCCACCATGAAATGGAGTGATTTATTTACAATCAATACCACTGTGAGTTTATACTGTAGTCAAAATGGTTTTTGTAAAACCCTTGATCCTGAGACTATAATACCTGTTCTACTTGTTTGTGAGAAATTTTATTTATTTATTATATAGGGTTATTAAAATTTAAAATTACTATGTAATTGGATCCAAACTCATTCTGCTCACTGCACCAGCCAAAAATTGAGAGACAAAAGTTAAAGCAAGGAAGGCAACGTTATTTTGACATGCCAGCAAACTGAGAAGATGGTAACCAATGTCCTAAAGTAACATCTGAAGTCAGTACAATTTCAGGGTCTTCTTATATTATAGGCAGGGGGAAGAGGAGGAAATTGGGATTGCAAGGTAATCGATGACGGCAGACATCTGGGCTCCAGCGAGGGTCCGAGGAGGCTGGGAAGTCTTTTGTTCCTGGTCAGGTCACAGTGCACCCATAAATCTTCAACAAAACATTGTTAGTCGTTTACATACTTCCCCTTTAATCCCAGAGTTAGCTCCAAAAACTACGTAATTGTTGTTTCTGCATTTTTTCTCAGTGCTCTTCAATTATCCTAGCCTATGTGCAGCAATGAGTAAAGGTTACTTTTTTTTTTTTTTTTTTTTT